>NW_028281341.1:60000-360000 GCF_059751285.1 Brachycentrus maculatus
CTGGAGTTCCGTTCTCCCACTATTATGCCCAAGAAAGCTCTGATGAGGGATTGATCATGGAGACTGATGTCACAGTTAAAGAGGTAACTCCATTCAATTCCTTAAACTTACTTTTTCTGAATCTGTGTGACTAATATTATATTAATGAGAGATTTTGTTTTTGTATGTCTGTATATGTTTATTTATTTTAAATGGGATAACAGGATTTTTATATTTCCTACCAATCCAGGTTAATATTTAATAAATATTAGAGTGAAACAATCACTTTAATTTGTTTGAACTCCTCCCTGAAAATCGAATCCGGGACCTCCAGAATAGTAAACATACGTGCTTACCATAACACTACGGAGGTGGACAAAATTATACTTAGTAATTATAAATTTATAACAAAATCCACCATTTTTCACATTTTACCGGCATGTTAATTAAAAATTTCTTGGATTATTAAAAAAGTTTTGATCCGTATCAAATCGGGATTACTCCCATCCGACATTGGCCCAAACAAACAAACTAACTGCCAAAACCTGTTGGAAACTGTTGCTCTTAAAGCTGCCACTTTGCGAATGCGGGATTTGTGTATTTCAAAACTTTTAAATTATTTTGATCAAGCCAAAAGACACACAGCCGAATTTGAAATATACGTTCAATTATGTAAAACAGAAGTAAATATGTACCTACATCATAATCCATCCCTTAAAACGTATTTGAAATTTTCAAATTTAATTGTCAACATACTTATATTATACAGTATCGAACAGATTAATTGAAACAAAACTTTTTTTTCCGTATTTTCAACACCCTCTAAAAAAATGTTTCCGGGGTGTTCCTCGTATTGTGGACCATGGCTGCTTCTTTCAGCGACTGAGATGATGAATAGCGAGAAGTATCACCCAATTCCACTATCTATGTTTTCCCAATCTATCGGCAATCTGTGAGAATTGCCTCTCCAAATATACTACGATGGAAAAGCTTATTTTGTCCATATTTCAGGTAGGGTTTCGAGACGAAAAAATGACATCCACGTGCCAAAAGCTTATAAAATAGATGCCAAAAAATGTAAAATCTTTGATTGTGCCCAAATGAGATCATATTAAATATTAATTTCTGATATAACAAATTAGCTAAAGATTTTACAAAACTTTGTACGAAAATACAAAAAAAGATTGTTTCAATTAATCTGTTCAATACTATAGGTCTTTCAACTCGAGATGAAGGAATTCTGGGCAGAATGGTGAACATTGCTCAAGTTTATAAAGTGATAACTAAAGCCAGCCAAGTGCCAGGCCCTGAGATACTAAGATCTCTCTCCTTTCGTATAAAAACGATAGAAGCTTTATCTCAAAATGAGATACCTTTAATATTGGTATATCATCTATGGGGTGAATAATCCAGTGTCGCCTTTTCGGGGATGCAACTCTTTCCCTCTGGTCTCAATCCTGCAGATTAGTCTGCAGCATCAGATGACATCTCTTTCGCCATTCTAGTATATTTTCCGAAACCCTCTTCAGCTCCTCATACGTCGAGCAGCCCATGTCTTCGTATAAGTCGCTTAGGCATTCGTGGCGTGGGCGTCCTCATCGTCCCCTCTATTATTATGTACAGGAAACCCTCTTGTCTTAACACGTGACCGATCCATTCAGCGCGTCTCTTGGAGATAGTCAGGCGCAACTAAAATTATTAAATTTATAACTAGAAATATCTAGTTAATAAACAATAAACTAATTGATACAGTATTAAACAAATTTTTCAACAAAAATAAATTAATAATATGAATATGACGATAAATTCATCTCACCATAGATGTCGCTAGTGAAATTCTAGTGATTCGAGCACTATGTTTCGAATTTGAACAATATATATAGAATTTCCAAGAATTTGAGTAGTGTGGTTGTTAATCATGAGTAGAATTGGTGAATGTTACACGTGTAAAATGATCACTCAAACCAGCCAATGAAGATCGTTAGCCCCGTAAATGCCCAGACATCCATATTCTTCATCAATTATGTATGTTGAAATGTCAAAAAATTATATGAAAAATAACTCCTAAAATTGGAGATAATCCAGATTTGTAAATTAGAATTTAGACACACTCAAAATGTTTTTAAAAAATACATACGAAACGCCCTTCATAAATACAAATAATTTTATTACGTCGTACTTGTAATATATCAGAACTGTTAAAAATTGCCTTCGAGCCACAAACCCCCAATTACTAAGCGAAAAATAAATCAAATAAATCCAAGTATATATTATTCACCTCGAGCTTTTTTCCATTTAGACTTATCGTATCATTTTGCGATTTGTACACGCTCTGATATCACGTTCTTCATAGGAGGCATGTTTTTCAAATAAATTTGTCGATTAACCCCCGAAGCACATTTTCAAAGCAAACAAGGGACGCCATGGACTGTGTAGCGGCGCCAAATCACGTATTACTTATTGCAGCGGTTCTCAAAATGTGCTCCTCAAAGGCCTCTCAGAAGACTCCGCACCGAAAAGCAATATGGAATCACTCTCGACACATCGCTCACTCCTTTCAACAACGTCATATATAAAAAAACTTGATTTTTCAGGAGATCGTTTTTGAAGTTTAAAAATAAAATTAAATGTATTAAAAATGAATATCAAGCCACTTATTGAACATTTTACTGTACAACAGACCTTTTTAGGTAAAAACCTGAAAGTATTTTTTCCATTTGAAAAATATTTAGTTTTTAAAATAAAAATAATCTATAATATCTATTCTTAAAAATGCAAAAACAACACTTTCTTCCCTATAACGGGTAAATTTTAAGTAAAAAATATGCGGCTTTTACTGGGATAAAGTACATTTTCTGGGCGTTTCGCAAACATGCACAACTGAAAATTGTCGATTTTTTATTTATGAAGTTGTTGAAAGGAGTGAGCGACATGTTGTTCTGTAATCTTAAGTCCATGTTGGTCTTCGGGTTGACCAAAAACGCATGTGAGTAACATTTTGTGTTGTTATGTGTTTTAACGCCTGAATGTAAACAATACAACACATCACTACTATAGCACTATTCAAAGTCCTCGACCCAACGCTAATGTTTGGAAATAAAGCATGATGTTGGCAAAAGAAGGATGTAAGTACACATAACGCAAATGCGATCTCTTACGAAAATTTGCACTTTGCATGCATCAAAACGATGTATGTAAAATGTTCGAATAGTGATATAAGAAAGAAACGCAAGGCTGAGAAAAGCATTATCGATGACATTTCAAAAGGTGAGTTGAGATGATTTGGACATGTGGAATGAATGAACGAAGAATGAACGGTAAAATAAATTGATTAGGTAAACGTAGTTAGAAATAGAAGCATAAAAAGGCCGAGGAAAACTAGGCATGATCAAGTATTTCAAATACTTGAAAGTAGTCAGGTCAGGAGTTAGGTCGATTGACAAGTATACATGAGGAAAACATGAATGTGGTTGCGAAGATTGTTTGCAAAGACAGATTGGTAAAGCGTTCTATTCTCTCTGCCTACCCCAGCAGGGAAGTGGCGTGATGTCTAGTCAGTTAGTTTATTTTCTAAACTTTTGTAGAAATCAGTACTGTATATGAACTTATTTTTATATATGTTTCATGAACATAACACCACGTTTTGCTTATTTTAGGACTCCATGAAATCTTTTGTTTTTTTAAGTTTTTTTTGTTGCATTTCACAATATAATATAATTATAAGTACAAAAATATTATAAAACGTATTAAACCCAAAAAGTTTTACCCACATAAATATTACTCACAAAGGCATGGCCTATGTGTGGGTATACATTTCCGTCTCCGAAAATGTTTGAGAACCTCTGACTTCTTGCAAACACCATTGGGCACGATCGCTAAATATTGCTAGAGCTTCCTTTGCAATATATATGAACTGTGACACGCTCCTGGCTGACCTTGATTCCGGATCACAAATAATAAATAGATTTATTTAGGCTTTCCTCTGGGGTGGGAAGTCTTTTCTGTATTTTGCGAAGAATGGGGTCTACGTTCACTATAGGATATGGAACATACCCCAAATGAGATACCGCTAAAGCAGGGATGCTATTGCTATCCCTCGTATATATTTTATTATTTCACGCGATATTCTTCGAGGTTTCGACTATTTAGTTCACAAGAATCTCTCTTGAAGTCACTTCTTACTAACATGTAGATTGAATGTTAAATATATTTACATATTTATAAATCTAGTTGTAAGAGAGACAACCGTGGCCAGTGTTAACACAACACATGTGTATAAAGTGGTCTTTAAACCAACCGATGACAGATATTAACTCCTGTCAATGCTGAAAGACCGTTAAGTCTTTGAAAATACGAACAATATTTTTTTATCGTTATTCATCCTATTATTTTTTGACATCTCATCAAAGATGAAGAAAAATATGGAAGTCTGGGCATTTACGGGGTTGACGACCGTTATAGGCTGGTAAGTGATCACTTTACACACGTGTAAAATTCACCAATTGTATTCATTATTGACATTAATTTATTCTTCAACTTTGATGAGATGTCAAAAAATAATATGAAAAATAACTCCTATAATTGGATATAATCCATATTTGTGAACAAGTGTTTGAACACACTCAAAATGTTGTTATTCGTCCTTTTATATTTGTGTGCCAAAATTTTATTCTTCTTAGCTTCATCCCTTATCGTCTTTGTAGACTGTTGAGGTCAGCTCTCCTCGTCCTCAGCTTGTTAGTCCTTCTATCAAATACAACGTCACCTAGGCCATGCCTTCAAATCATGTTATCTTTCTGTAACATCCAAAAATTCTTAGGTTTTCCCATAGACGACTTTCAAGGAAGATTCGTGGAGATTGTCTGGTTCATAATATGATCAGGTTCTGTGCGTCCTGTGTGCCCATACCATTTCAATTGCCTTTCTTCTACCTTACTATTAAGTTACGATGATTAAAGAAAACACTTGTTTTATACCACTTGATTTTTATTAAAGACTACATGTTTCAGAAGTTAAACTTCCATCATTCAGGTCTGTATAATAACTAAAATATAAAATATAAAATTGTAACATGTCTTACCACAAAGTTAATGCCAAAACAATAAATAAAATACTATTAGGTTAATGAATATGACTATATATACGAGTATAAAGGGCAATGAATCAGTAAATATAATAAATATGAGCCAAGATATATTATTCCAGCAGCCATTCTTGGATTAATATAGGTATAACCCTGAGCTGATGATAGTTATCGGGTTACTGATCTTGTTATATCCGATATTCCTGATTTATCTCTCCTTTCGATCAGTTTTCAGAAATAACTATATAAATCTATATATATATATATATATACACATGCAATATATAAATTTACATGTACGAGTATGTTACATAACGAAGATAAGTTAATACACATACATACATAAGAACTGGTAATATATATTCCTATTATTCTTTAATTTTCTTATACAAACTTTTATGAAAGCGAATGTAAACCTTTATAACTAAACTATTGGATTGGATCCTATGTCAATATTATTTGCCGATCATAATATATGTAATGAAATTCCTCTTGGAATTTATATCAAGTTATGCTTTATTGAATGCCTTCAAGGAATTCAAAGTTTTATGAAAAATTGTTTCAACAAAGGAAAACTCGATGTACCACTTACTCATACGTTAGTGAACCACCCACTTAAAAACTTTTAATATAAATTATGAGTTATTTAAAAAAGAAATAAAAAAATCAAATTAGAATATTAATTTTTCAATCTATTCCATATATCTGTATTTGGGGTGTTTTTTACTTTTTTGTTTGTTTTTTTTTTTTTTTGAAGTGAAATTTACCAAGCATAACTATAATTAAAAATTGAACAAACCTAACAAGAATTAGTTATTATTTTTTGACATCTCATCAAAGATGAAGAAGAATATGGAAGTCTGGGCATTTACGGGGCTGACGACCGTCATAGGCTGGTTTAAGTGATCACTTTACACACGTGTAACATTCACCAGTTCAACCCATTATTGACAACCACACTACTCAAATTCATGGAAGTTCTATATATATGAACTAATTTAGAAACCTTGTTCTTGAATCACTAGAACTTCACTAGAGACATCTATTGGTGAGATGTAAAGAATTTTTTTTTATTGGTGATTTCTTCATCTTTGATGAGATGTCAAAAAATAATATGAAAATAACTCCTGTAATTGGAGATAATCCAGATTTTGTGAACAAGTATTTGGACACACTCAAAATATTATAAGAATTAGTTAGTTTTTTTTAGCTATGTCACCTTATTAGACACAAGATAAGCAGCATTGCATAAGAGACTACAATCTAGAATGTAGAGAAATTTATACTAAAGCTGTCATTAATGGGTAACTGGTAGTTTTTAGATTCGTTATTGGTATGATATACGTAACATTTTCTTTATTTATATTTCTTTCCAGCTTAAGATATTGATGTGAAATATCAAATAGCTATAGCAGCTAAAAATATCTTTGCACAGCCAAACACGCAATCAAATTTGTGCACTGATTGGCTTAATTGGCTTCAAGTGATCATTTTCATGAACCGAATCAAGAAAAAAATTATTCTCAAGAAGTCGTTATTTGATTCAGTTTTTTATTCATATCTAGTCTAGTTACCAAGTTTCAGACGGGTATTTTTAATGCTTGCGGACCGCTAATGACAGGATTTGATAATTACGATCATATATGTAGTTAAAATCTTAACAAAGACATTGATATATAATATTCATATAAAAACATTAGTCAATACCTTCTCTTCTGCCTTTGAAACGAGGCCGAGTAGAAGGTAAAAATACCCTTCCCGTCCTTAAGCAGAAACCGACCTAGCGGGTAGAAATACCTTTCCCGTCCGAAGTGTGTTAAGACGTTGGATGTGTCAAAAATAATCATTTATAGATATGTCAAATATTTATGATAAAGGATATTTAAAAATAAAATCCCGATTTAGAAATCCAAGGTTTTGTGGATGACTGGTATAACATCCTTGAACAGCGTTAGAAAAAAAACTGTCAGCAATAACTTCTAGCAAATATTTTTTGTCACCACTGAAAGGGAAGGACAGAATATTCTTTATCTAAATTTTGTTTGGAGATAAAGGGTTTCCCTGGGGAATTAGAAGCAATATAAAACGATGACTCAGTTTCCCAAAGGAGGGTGATTGACAAGTGTTCGAGTTCCGGAAGTTTGCTTTTATTTTGATAAGGATAGGAAAAAAACATACTCGTATATCTACATTTTTGTGTAAAGTATGAAATATTTGAGTTTTATTTTTATTTTTATTAATTTTCCAGATCTGCAAGTTTTTTTATTAATATTGTAGTGGCTAGTGCGTTTGTCTACCATGCTTTTGAGTTTTTTAGTATTAAGTGCGTTGCTGTCACGCTCAACAGATGGCACTGCCATTGGGGCCAAAAATATTTTTTTAAACATGTTATCTGTCACACGTACAAAACATCCGTCACAGTTATACATGTGTTATTCAAATGCAACATTGTTTTTGTATTTCAAAGCAATCGGTGAATAATTTAAGGAAACTTAAGATTTTGAATAAAAGAACTTTTTTTTTTAATTTTTATAAATATTTGATTAATTTAGATAGATAAAAATAAGTTCGTGTTCAAATGCAACGTCCCTTAAAAAATTATAAAAATTGGTAAATAAACTAAGGAGATGTAAGACTTTTAACAAACGAACATTATAATTACTTATATATATTTTTTCACTCTTATATTTATTCAATATTACCCTCGATTGGTACCTGAAGCGGAGGGCTGATCAGCTTTTCTTCATGTGTTTACACTGATAACACTGATCAAGATAACACTGCGTTTATATGATGCAGTGCCCTATGCACTACCTAAGGTTAGAGAGAATCAATCATTTTTAAATTTAAACTCATTTTCTTCTGGTTTGAAGCTGAGAAACAAACATATAAAAACTACAGTTTTTCCCAAGCCTACATTTTTTTTCGAGTGTTTTTGCCCAGAATTTTTACTCACGAATTACATGAAATTATAGTAACTTTAAACATAAAAAGTAAATCCCCTTACGAGTAGGCATATGCTATGAAAAAGTTGAAGCCTGAGTAGAGTCATGATAAGCAGTGTTGCATAAGCCGTAGCTAGATTTTAGAGTCACGTTAACGTTAGGTAATTCAAAAAAAGTCTACATTTGATTTTATTGAGAAAAACAACTAAAGTAAAAGAATAACCATTTAATAAAGATATATTTTTTTGACATATCATCGAAGATGAAGAAGAATATGAGCATGTCTGGGCATTTAGGCTGGTTTAAGTGATCACTTTACACACGTGTAACATTCACCAATTCTACCCATGATTGACAACCACACTACTTAAATTCTTATTGATATGAAAATAACTCCTGTAATTGGAGATAATCCAGATTTTATGAACAAGTATTTGGATAGACTGAAAATGTTGTAAATTTAATAAATACTTCCTTCTGCTGAATTTTTCAGCTAATTTTATCATCCTAAATGAATTTCAATTTGAAATGTTTACGTAGGGTTAAGGCCATAAATTTTCATCCGCCGAGAGCACATAAATTGTCATTTTCACGATCTCTGCTATCAAAACTTCCGCTGTAACAGGATCTAACTTGGTTTTCAAATCCCAACATGTTTGAAAATAAAACTTTATGCTCCTTCATCATACACATACAAACTTATACATACACATTAGTATGCACTAACTCTTTAAACGCGGTTTCGAAATAACACGGTGGAAACCCCAAAACAGCAATGACGATGACGAAAACGGTTCAATGCAGATTTTATTGTAAAAATTTAACACGTTTAAAAGACATTATTGATGTTTTTCGCAGATAGTTTGTGCCTCATTTTATATACTTTATAAAAAAAAAAACAGCTTTGTTTTAACCACTTTTTATTGGTACACTTTTTCCAACCGGTTGGAAAAAGTGTACCAATAAAAATTGGTTAAAACAAAATGTTTATAAAATGTGCCACAAAGTCTCTGCGAAAAACATTCAAGAAATAAATTATACAGCTAATGATAGTCAAACAATTGTGAATTATTTTTTGACATCTCATCAAAGATGAAGATGAATATGGAAGTCAGGGCATTTACGGGACTGACGACCGTCATAGGCTGATTTAAGTGATCACTTTATACACGTATAACATTCACCAATTCTACTTTATATATATATATATTTATTTATAAATATATATATATATATATATATATATATATATATATATATATATATATATATATATATATATATATATATATATATATATATATATATATATATATATATATATATATATATATATATATATATATATATATATATATATATATATATATATATATATATATATATATATATATATATATATATATATAAATATATAAAAAAACGTCTTTTTGAAATCATCATTTATTCATGTAATCTGAGGCGCTACCGGATGCAGTGGAAAATGATATCATATCCCTCACTCGAACCAGCTCATCCCTGTCATTTCACCCCAATCCCCCCCTCATACAGCAGGAAGTCACACGTACAATATTACGTAGATAGTTGTGAGCTAATGTCTATATTACTCACGGTTTTCTAATGTGTCATAGTCATATACATTCTATCCTGCAAGAGGCGGGTTCAAGATCACTTACGACCATGTACGACGATTTAATTCTCAATTACTCAAAGCCTCAATTATTTCACAAATAGATTACGTTTCACACTGTTTTGTCAGATAAGGCCAATTTTGGTTTTTACCTGGTGACTCTGCATTTTAAAAACTTGGCAACTCTGCTTTTACGTCTAGTTATCAGTGCGTGACGCAACTGTGCTTACACAATTCATTTTCCAATAAATCTATATATATTTTTAAATATATATATTTATATATATATATATATATATATATATATATATATATATATATATATATATATATATATATATATATATATATATATATATATATATATATATATATATATATATATATATATATATATATATATATATATATATATATATTTATATATATATATATATATATATATATATATATATATATATATATATATATATAAACATATATATATATATATATATATATATATATATATATATATATATATATAAATATATATATATATATATATATATATATATATAAATATATATATTTATATATATATATATATATATATATTTACATATTTAAATATATTTATATATATATATATATATATATATATATATATATATATATATATATATATATATATATATATATATATATATATATATATATATATATATATATATATATATATATATATATATATATATATATATATATATATATATATATATATATATATATATATAAATATATATATATATATATATATATATATATTTACATATTTAAATATATTTATATATATATATATATATATATATATATATATATATATATATATATATATATATATATATATATATATATAAATATATATATTTATATATATATATATATATATATATATATATATATATATATATATATATATATATATATATATATATATATATATATAAATATATATATTTATATATATATATATATATATATATATATAAATATATATATGTGTGTGTGTGTGTGTGTGTGTGTTTATTTTCATCATAATAGTTTGAGGCTCACTAGTAAAAAATATAGGTATGCATGTATTGAACAAATGACATTAAATTATCACCAAGTATCATTTTATAACTACAAATTCAAAGCGTACTCACAAACAATTATTCATGACGAATTATAATTTTTCGGTAATGCATACTCTTTAGAATGTAAAGCTATCTACTCTTTCACTAAGCTTCTCAATTTTAAGAGATTTCTGAACATCTAGGCATAAATTGTCGTTTGAAATATTATACAAAAAGTACTTTGTGTACCCATATTTTGTCAAATCAATTCAAGCTAAATACCAAAAGTGACAGTGTAACTGTACGTACTACTTACGTAAACGTTTACTTTACGGGGATGATTAATGCCGCACCCTTAGCAGTTAAACCCTACCTGCCTGAGACGCCTAGAGCTCACAGCATTCTCCGAAGTGTCCTGATAATATTTTCCTTCCAACCACCCCTAAAACGTGTTCTGGAAACGCAGGATTCTCAAATCGTCCTAGATAAAACTCTCATTTGTAATAATAACCTCACGCGCCATACAAAAGCTAAATTATTGTATGATGAGTTCACTCATACGTGTTTTACACCGCTTTGTGCAGGGATTACATTTCATCCTGTACTTGAAATTCCTTAGAAGAAAATTGACTTCACACCCTAATAAACTCATATTGAATTTTATATAAAAAAAAAAAACTTCAAAAACATGATAGTACTCGATATTTAAAACTTCAAAGGAAGAAAATACCTTAGTATGTAAGTTACTTTTTTCATTGATTTTCAACGTCAAAGTAATCATACATTCTAGTATTTTGCAAACTCTTAAAATGAAATAATTTTCATGTGTGTTTCACTCATAATTAATCACAAAATTTGTAATTAAACTAACTAACTAACCATCTCACCGATTCTCAGCAGCGGTAGGCAGAGAGTATAGAACGCCACACCAACCTGTCTTCGCAAATATTCTTCGTCTCTTCCTAATTCATGCATCTCTATACCCGCCGATTATTCCAACTCCTTACCTGACCATTTTCAAGTATTTTAAATTAATTCGAATGAGTGAAATCAATTTTTGTTGTTGGAAATAGAAACAGAGAAAGAGCGAGGAAAACTTGTCATGATTAAGTATTTGAAATACTTGGGTGTGGGATTCTCAATTATCAGTGGGTATGTATGAGAAGATGCATGAATGTGGAAGAGGCAAGATTGTTTCCAAATACAGATTGGTGTGGACTTCTGTTCTCTCTCCCACCCCTGCGGGGAAATGGCATGATGGTTGGTTAGTTAGTTAGTGAGTATTTCATTTGTATTATGTGTGGCACAAACCATTAAAAGTTAATAAAGTACGTAATATATAAATAGTATAAAAGTACTTAATGTTTGAATAAGGTTAAAGCCTAACTATGTACTTGTATAACTTGCTTACTCGTACCTACGCACGCAATAGACTTACTTGAATGCAGAATAATACATTCCTATTTTCTTTCATTGCTATGCCTGAAAGGGCGGAAGGGTTGTGTTATTACATTTCGCTACAATTCGGACGTCACGCATTCAGCCTTTACGACTGCCGTCTGACAAATGTAAGAAACCCTCAACATTCTAATAGTTCAATGTAAATCCAATACACACGCCGACGATCGGCGCTGATACCCAATTACTTCCATAGAAATAAATCTCTTTTCTTTACAGTTTTCACAAGGTTACTGACTTCGAGATCTATAGACGTGTTTTACTATCTTTATCTTAAAATGCTTGAATGTCTACACGTATTAATCACTTCGTAACCCTGACTCACATATTCTTCTTATTTAATGTTTTATCGATAAAAAATCTTAAAACATTTTTTTTTATATATGCACATATGTGTTTTTTCTTCAATACACGTTTAGTCGAACAGAATTGGTAACATAAATAATTTTAAATTACGTTTTTTGGCTCAATTTTTTTTCCAGGCCATATATTTACTTTTAAAAATAAAAATAAAATATTTTAACGTTTTTTCCCATGTGCAAAAAAGACACTTAAAAGGAGTAAGCGTACACTGCGGCCTGAGTACATCTCAGGTTTTTCTCTCCCATTTTTTGCTATTCACAGCAGGCTCCTGTAACCTGCTTCCTATTTTCCTCGGGAATATATTAAGCCCGCTCTGGGGTTACAATGGCCGAAATTTGAAAGAAAAGGTAATTATTTTTCACCCTTATACTTCAAGAAGAAACAAAGAACGAACGCAAGGTGGTTTGTTTTGTGGCGGCCATTTTTTGTCCGCCTCCGTAGAGTAATGGTGAGAACGTTTAGCTACAGCTATGGAGGCTCCGGGCTCGATTCCCAGGGGAAGTGAAAATTAATATTTGTGATTTTTTTTACTTTTTTATTTACTACACATTAATATTACACAACATTAAGAGTGATGTATATGAGTAATAAAAAAATGGGTCAAAAACGAATCGCTTTGCGAATGCGATACTGGTTAATTTAGACGTCTCAATATGTATGAAGAAGAATATAAAAGTCTGGGAATTTACAAGACTTACGTCATGTCAGGCTTGTTTATGTAATCTCTTTATACACGTGTAACACTCACTATTCTATTGTTTTTTGACATCTCGACATAGATGAAGAAAAATATGGAAGTCTGGGCATTTACGGGGCTTACGACCGTCGAAGGCTAGTTTAAGTGATCACTTTACACACGTGTAACATTCACCAATTCTACCCATGATTGACAATCACACTACTCAATTTTTTTGAATTCCTATATTTATATATGATCCAATTTCGAAACGTTGTTCTTGAATCACTTTAATTTTACTAGAGACATCTATTGGCGAGATGAAAGAAGCTTTTTTATTGAGCAGAGACTCTTATATTTATATACTATATATTCAGTATTCTACCCATGATAAACAACCACACTACTCAATTTTTGAAACTCATGTATTTTTTTTGGTTATTATATCATTCACTTTAATCTGTTATAATCTAACATTTAAATTATTAAAAAACAAAAAAAATAAATCAACGTTAAACGTCTAGGCCATCTAACTGATTTCAAACTATATGTAATCAGAACTAATAAAATAAAGATGTTTAAATTGCGTGTGTAATGAAATAAAAATCAATAAGTAGTATTATACAGGGTGGCACAAAATTAATAACTTTTTCAGAAGATGTTATAATTTTTGCAAATGGCGCCGTACGTCAATAACATTAGTAAACTAGACAGATGCAGTACCTATACAAACAAATTCAGGGTGGTGCAAAATTAACCATCCAATTTTCTTTTTTGGAACTTTTACATTTTTTTTGTTAAGTGGCAAAGATGATATCCGACAAGTGAATACCGTCAGTGTTGATACACGTTTATGACCGTTTTATCAATATTTTTGTAAACTGCAGCTGTCTAGTTTATAAATTCGCCGTCGTCGTCGCCATTTGCAAAAATTATAGCATCTTCCGATAAGGTGATTAATTTTGTGCCACCCTGTAAAAGTGTTTATTTTTTTAAATAAGGAAATATATTACGTTTATAATAAATGGACAACTATGAACATCGTTGATTATGATATAACGTTTTCCACGTAACGTTTGCATGAATTCATATGTAATAATACAACGTAGAACGTATGTAATTTCGTATTACGCTGAAAACATGTTAATTCCACCGTTACAAATGTAATGATAGGAAATTTACAATCCATTAGTTTCAAATAAACATACGCCGAGTAAAATCCACCTAAAGTATTAAGGTTTAATCGACATAGGGGTGACACACCCCGTGCAAAGATACCTTACTTTATACTGTAATATGTAGGGATAAGTAGAATTTTATGATTATTTTAGTAGCAATTTCAAGGTTGAGGAAATTTCGGGTTTTATAAAAAATCTGTTTTGTAAAAGCTTTTAAAAATGTCATTTTCATTTCAAAATGAGTTTTTTGTTCATCATTGTATATTTCAGCAATTATCTGTTTTGAAAAAGTTATAAAAAATGTCATTTTCATATCAAAATGAGTTTTTTTATTCATCATTATTTATTTCAGAGGCTTTATTTTTTCACCAAAGATTTTTTTAAATATTTTAATAAAATATAAAAATTAATCTTTGTGCAACAAAAAGGAGTAAAAAATCAATCCTTTTTTATTAAAATATAGTATATTATAGGTGTCTCGACGGTGAAACATCCACCGCTTTTTTATATTGTATATTAACATATCATCCGTTGGGTGAATACAGAATAAATATTTTTAAATCTTTATAAGAAAATAAATTTATGGGGCGTATGTTTTTGGTAAAAGAAGCATAGGAAGACTGAAAAAAATGGCATTACCAAGTATATCAACTACAGGAAGGTGGTCCAGTTAGCAGTCAAAATAATCAGCCGGTATAATATACTCATCAAAAATGTTACATCTTTTAGTATACTCATCAAAAATGTATAAGGTATAAAATGTATAAAGATATAAAAAGGAATAAAAAAATGTAAAAAGGCATAATATACTCATTAAAAATGTTACATCTTTTATAACTAATTTATACAATATTTTAAATACTAAAATTCAACACTGATTTAGAGTCTACATACTTTTATATATATATATATATATATATATATATATATATATATATATATATATATATATATATATATATATATATATATATATATATATATATATATATATATATATATATATATATATATATATATATATATATATATATATATATATATATCTATATATATATATATATATATATATATATATATATATATATATATATACATATATATATATGTATATAAATATACATATATATATATATATATATATATATATATATATATATATATATATATATAATATATATATATATATATATATATATATATATATATATATATATATATATATATATATATATATATATATATATATATATATATATATATATATATATATATATATATATATATATATATATATATATATATATGTGTATATGTTTTTTTAAACAAAATAATGAAAAATTAGACTTCAAAACAATTGTTTCACTTTCACAAGGCGAAACAATGTCATGATTTTTTTTTATATTTAATGTTTCTAAAAAATAAAATAGTAGACCAAACTTAGTAGACCAAAAGCAGTGTTTCAGTTTAATTTTTGACAAACAAATTATAGAGTTCTCGAATTTAAACGCCAAATCAATAAATAAATAGTTTATAAAATTTAAATATAATAAAATAAAAAATATGCTCCGCCATGACAGTGCTAGCACTGCCGTGACCAGGAGTCGAACCTGGGTTACTACGGCCACAACGTAGGGTCCTAACCACTAGACGATCACGGCTATCGGAGCTGTTGGCTGTACCGACAAGAAACTGCTTTACGTTCAAAAGTAATTGGTTAAATTCAAGTTGATCTACTTTCACAATACCATTGGCCAGTAAAATAGCCGTTAAACAGTTCCGTTTAATGCAACAAATGTGATAGTTACGGTGCAAGCGGTAGGTACAACGAACCGTTAACCAGAGTTTGACGGTATCAGAAATAAAGGTGAGAGTATGTCTCAAACCAAGTTTTTCGTTTAACTAACGATTGCCATAGATAAATTGTTGAAAGATTGAAATATAAAACATGCCTGTGTTATGAGGTCCCAGATTCAAAACCAGGTGTCTTTCGTAATAAAGTGTTTTTTTTCGATTTTTTTACTATCCCTGATATTATTTGGATTTATCCCACTCTTACAAGATCGAATAATGTGGAGCGTAAGATAGATTTGTCTTGAACTAAGTCATATAATATGATGAATTTAATAAAAAATATAAAACATTTGTTTAAGACCACCTTAGAGTTTAATAATGATTTTTTTTTATAAATAATTACTTGTAAAATACCACTTACTGAGTTTTAATTCATTACACATGACCAGTTTCGAAAACAACTGTTAGTTTTAAAACTAATGTATGTAATGAAATAAAACTCAATAAGTGGTATTATTCAAGTGATTATTTTTTTTTACAAAATAATCAAAATATCATTCTACAAAGTAAATGCCAAATCAATCAATAATCATATTATGAAAACATCAATTCATGGTGTTTGCATTAATAAAATCAAAAGTGGTCTTATACAAGTGTTTTATACAAATTATTTTTGCATTTAGCATTGTCACATTCACATATGATTTTGAGTAGTGTGACTGTCAATCATGGGTGGAATGAATGGTGAATGTGACACGAAGTATAAATTGGTCAGTTAAACCAGTAAATGATATTTGATATGTCATTTGCTAGTTTATGTGAAAAAAATGCTAATGTTAGTTATAAACTTTAATGAATTATTTACAATATTTTGAGTGTGTCCAAATACTTGTTTACAAATCTGGATTATCTCCAATTATAGGAGTAATTTTTAATATTCTTTCATATCACTTAAACCAGCACATAATGGTCGTCAGCCCCGTAAATGCCCAAACTTTTTTCTCCATCTTTGAAGAGATGTCAAAAAATAATATTAGTTAATTATGTTTAAAATACGTTATTCTTGGCATTAGCAGAACAACATTTTGAGTTAAAAAACTTAAACACAAATATGTGTTTCTTCACTCAGGAGTTATTTATATAAACGTTTATAAAGTGATCACTCAAACCATCCTATAACAGGGCGTAAGCCTTTTAAATACCCAGACTTTAATTTTCTTCTTCAACCATGTTGAGAAGTCTAAATTAGGCAGTATTGCATTCGCAGTGCGATTCGTTTTTTTATTCCTAAAGTAATTGAAAGTATAATATATAAAAAATTACCTGTTCTAAAATACGATTGTATAGTAGCATTCTTTTATGTATTAATTTTAAATCAAACACAGATTTTTTGAGTCTACCAAGTACGTACTAAGAACTTAGTAGACTCAAAAAATCTGTGTTTGATTTAAAATTAATACATAAATTAAAATGGAGTTCTACAAATTAAACGCTAGTCAATAAATAAGTAGCATTCTTTGATATTCATGAAATCCGTAGAGAAAAGCAATTTATTTGTTCATTAAATGAAAAAAGATGATCCTCATGTATGAAATATTAAAGAAGTTTACCTCTTGAAATTGGTTTTATAATTTATAAAAAATAAAGATAAATTGAATGTAGCGGACAAACGATAATTCTATTTGCCTTTGGGATTATAATGCCGGATATCTTTTATTCATACATTGGAGAAATTTATGGAAATTTGAAATGTACGAGTATTCCTGTAACTGCACAATTTGCTTTAAACAACAGTTCAAAAACGGTTGTCGATTTATATCCCTCAATACACAAAAAAAATTGTATTTAAATATATTTAATTTAATAATCAAATAAAAAACGAAATTGATTCGGCAGTCGCTTTGTGGTAATATATTTCCATTTTAATTTAAGAGTTTACTTGGTTATTACCACTATTTCTTAATATCTATTGTGACGCGTGATTCGATGCATTCCGCATAATTTTCAAACACCGGCACCGTATGTAATTATTGCGAATTCAAATGTTCCATAATGGATTTTCCAAATTTTACCGCCTGATTATGAATACAAAAACTCGGGTAGGTACCTATTTTACAAGGAATTTTTGTTTTTCTATGGAATCCTTTTTCAAATTGAAAGAACTATATGTATTTTTATCAACAGATGGCTCGAATTTCATTTAAAATTTAGTAATTGTTTTGAGCGGTAAGCTTATCGGGAACGATATATAGCAAGTAATCAATCAAAATATAAAATGAAATATGAAAATGAACAAATATTTTTTGTCTCTGGTACCAATTTCGAAATGAAAAACTTATGATTATATCAGAAAACTCTCGTTTTATAATTTGTTCTATATTTAAAATGCTCTCGATTCCAAAGAAAAAACCCTTTACGTTAAAATTAGAAAAGAGCTAAAAGTAGGAACATATTTTTATTTAATAAACCACTAGTACCTATCTCTTGGAATTTAAATATTAGGTACTATTTTAAACAATATTTTAAAAATCTTGAATGTATAATTAAATTTTTTATTTTATTTTTATTTTCAATATTTACATCTAAGTATATAAAAATAACTCTTTAAGTTATTCTTTATTTTTACATTAAATTTAAATGATGTTTGAAATCACTCATATGTACATACCCGCCAATTATTTCGACTCTTCACCTCACCGCCTTCAAGTTTTTGACATACTTGATCATTCCAAGTTTTCCTCGGTCTCCTCTTCTTCTATTACTTACTAAATTTGCCGGATAAATTTGTTTTTCAATTCTTCCCTCACTCATTCGTTCCACATATCCAAACCATCTCAACACCTTTTTATAATTGTATCGGTAATATTTATCTAGCCCTGCATTCCTTTCTTATTTCACCGTTCGAACATCTATCACACATCGTTTTACCGCACATTCATCTGAGAGATCGCATTCCGACTGCATTCAGTCTACTTTCAGTCTACTTCCTTCAGTTCCATACGTTAGGGTTAATACCAGGACATTCGTTTGAAAATGCCATAACAAGGTGAAACAATTTTCACGAATTTTATTTTGATGCGTTTTTTAAATAATAAAATAGCAGACTCTAAAAACTGAGTCTGATTTTAAAATTCAATTTTTAAATTGAAATTGAGTCCTACAAATTAAACTCCAAATCTTTAAATTAATACCAGGACTTCATTATGTACCTACTGCCAGATTAGCTTTCGCTATTAGCCGTTTTTGGTTATGCTTTAACTGTTTAATTACTATAATTAAAATGTAACTTTGTTTTAAAATCACTATAATTTTTTTTTAAAACTTAATTCAAATGTCTACCGGTTTCGAAGCTTAATTATAATGTCTAACGGTTGTAAATCTTCATTTTGTTTTGCTCTTGAATAGTGCTCTATTGTCACAAACATTCGGTGACCCTTTTTTTCGTTACTTTCACTCTGTGTACTTTTCACACCCGTCTTTAAATAAAATTACTTATTCTTATTCCACGTAAACTGATTCTCTGAATAGCGTGTTTCTCGAAATCCAGAGCATTCAAGAGTTTCTGGAACTTGGCAATATACAATACTATGTCATATTATATATTTTACGTATATGTCATGTAGTAAGGCCCAAAAGTTTCCGGGCTAAAGGTGTCCGCTTGATGACGTATTCATATTTCAATTTGATTTTTTTTTGTAACCACGTTTTTTTTAGATGGGAGTTGCATTTATGCCTTGCTTATTTTAAAGATCAATAAGTCGATTTTCGTTTCTTCTAGCTAAAAAAATGTTTAATTTTAATCTATTCTGGAAGGATAAAGTAATGTGGGTGAATCAGGAATTTTTCAGCATTTGATCATTACTGGGAGGAAACCGCGTACACCCCCAAAAGAAGCCAGACTGTTGACTGTCGTTCACAGGCTTTCCGTTCTACTAGAAGAGGGAAATTGTAATTAAGTTAGTGTTGTACCGCTCATAGCGCACAATCATAAGTCACAATCACTATGTTAAATTAGCTAGAATAAACAAAAATCCACTAAACGATCTATAAACCTTGTACATGTACAGCAAGGTAAATAATAAATGCAATTCCCATCTAAAAAAAAAAGCACAATAAAGCGATCAATCACATCCTACGTAGTTCTAGAGTTCGATCTTAAATGGAGAAAAATTTTTTAAAGTATATTAATTATTTTATTTTGAATATTTAAAGCATTAACTTTGTGGATCATATTGATTTATTATTTTGAGAAATAAAAAGACTTTGTTTTTTGATCCACTCACATTTTTATTAACCAACTAGTTTTGGGAACAACCTGTTGTCCTCTTCAGGGTTTAATTTAAATAAACCCTAAATAAATTAAACCCTGAAGAGGGCAACAGATTGTTCCCGAAACTAGTTGGTTAATAAAAATGTTAGTGGATCAAAAAACAAAGTCTTTTTATTCCTCAAAATAATATGTCAATTATTTAATGCACAATATTTTGAAAGGGTTCAGATTTTCGTTCACGAATCAGGGTTTTAACCACTTAGGAGTTGTATTTTTTAAATATTTATATCTTAACATGTAGAATAATATGGAAGTCTTGAAATCTACAGAGCTGACGACTTATCATTGCCGAGAGTACATTTTACGATATTTTGTAGAACTATATTAAAGAAAATTGTTTATGACATGCAATGAAATACAATTTAAAAAGGAAAGAATCTTACATACATTTCATGAAGGTCCCTGCTGAATAAAAAAATAATAATAAAACAACTCCATCATAGATTTTGTAAGTTGGAAGTGTAAGCATTCCAACACTCAAACCTCCATCTTCTTTCGTATATACACGATAGACCTTTTCTCATGTTCAGACACCAAAAATTTTAACTTATTTATTTTAAATACCTTTTGGACTCTCATCAGGCCGGAAACTTTTGGGCCTCACTAGGTCTGTTCGCAGTTCGTAGGCGTGTATGCAAGTCGTGTATCTTGCTCCTGTCGGCAGTAAATATTCATGGGACGATTTCACGGGCGTACGCTGACATCTATCGAGGGGATGGGCAAACTTCTCGCGGCAAATGCGAGAAACGTCAGACGCGGCGTCATACCAGTACCGTCGTGGCGACAAGGCAATAAAAATATCGATCAATATCCTGTGCGGAATAATTCATCATGAATTACAACAATATACCGGCTTCGAAGTTATTTGCGATCCAATTCGAAGCATTGTGAATAATTTAAGTCGATTCTAAATTCTGCTAAATTTCAGGGCAAGAATTTTTCTTCTTATCCCATGCCTTTAAATTATCGCACACGAATCAATACGTTACCCAATTCAAGGTACATTTTCTTCCATGGCAATGTAACTGGATTTTTATTTATTAGTACAGTATAAATTAATGAGGCTCCGTAAACTTGGTATTTTGGTCACATAATGAAAGGTGAAAAATATGCCATCCTAAAACTGGTCGTAAAAGGGAAGATTGGAGGTCTCAGAAGACCCTCAATCTTCTTAAAACGCGACTAGTTTACATTAATTAAAAATAATAATAATAAACTCCATATGTTCTCATCTTCTTCTTCTCCGTCTTATTCCTCATTGCTGAGGGTTGTGACCCTTGAGGAAGCAATGACTCTTCTCCAGTTATCCCTTGACTGCACTGCACGTAGCGCTCCAACCACTGAGGTGCCTGCTGCTGCCTTAATTTGATCGGTCCATCGTGTGGGGATCTTCCTCTCCCTCTCTTGCCCTCCAGGCTACCGATCACAACTAGTCGTTCCAGGCTATCCTCGTTTCCACGCGCAACAATGTTCTCATAACCAGGTGTAAATACAAATAGTGAGAATAGAACCCGTTTCAATTTTTATCTGGTAATGAGAATCAACAGCACAATTGTTATTGTTTCGAGAACTGATGTTCTCATCAACAGTTAAAAATACAACAAAAACAAAAATAGTTTGTATTTTAATATTTATTAAAATGCGTTTATTTTAAATTTGTGTTTTAGGTTTTGATATATTCGGCATCATTTTCAAACACTTTAAATGATGCGGAATGCATCAAAACACGTGTCACAATGAATTTTAAAAAAAAGAGGTACTTACCACAAAAGACTTTAATTAAAAATTAATAGATAGTACCACAAAGTGACTGCCGAATCAATTAATGAAAAAATGTATTTATTTAAAACAAATCTATTTTTATACGATTCAAAGAAACACTCATTCGAAAATACGGTGTTTATTGTGTAGAATTTTGTAATTTGACTCCGTAAATTAATATTGAAAATGGAAAAAAAGATTTTATTTCAACGTTATTTGATCTTTTTTATGAAAAACTTTTCCCTTAATAAAATGTAAAAGAGCTCGTTGAACGAGTATCAAATTTAACGACTCGGATGAAATGGAATTTCTCCAAAAAAAAAAGCTTGGTCACCTTTCCAATGGAATTCTTGAGCTGTTTAGAGAACGTTAAAGGTATTTTTCTGAAAAAATATTTACTTTTCATCCCCTATTTTAAGATTAATACGACTAAGCAAATGTAATTTTCAGATGAAGAGAATTAAGGTTTTAATTCCCTCCGTCTAATTCAGGATTTAGTGGAACATATCACTCAATAAATTCGTAGGAAGATAAAAAAGTCTTGGACGATGATAGATTGAAGTTTGCGTGGGGTAGCTTACTTCGTAATGATATCAGACGGTAGTTTATTCACCATTTTGAGTGGACACTTGTATATAATTTAAATTTTGTGTACTGACATTTTGTCCGCCTCCTTAGTGTAATGGTCAGCACGCTCAGCTACCGTTCTGGAGGTCCCGGGTTCGATTCCCAAGGGAGGTAAAATAAATATAAGTGATTTTTTCACTGTAATATTTATTCAATATTACCGTGGACTGGTACCTAAAGCGGAGGGCTGATCACATTTCCTTCATGTGTAAACGATCGAAATAACACTGCGTTTATATGACACAGTGCCCTATGCATCATTGGTTTTATTTTTATTATTATACTGACATTTCTTGGGAGAACTGCATTTTATAGAATAAAAAACCACCTACGAGTTTGTAGTTTTTCCACATGAATTTTATCTGACCAGCAACTGGGTTTTATCGTAACCGACATCATCAGACTGGTGTGAGGCTAGACAAAATTTTATGTTATATACACAACAAGGCATGGGTTGAAAACCATGATTTGATATAATTTTCTCTGACAAAATGTTGTTTATTCTATTTGTCCATGAGAAAGCTCTGTTTGAAGTGGATACCGCGTTTCAAAAACAACAAATCGTCGACGTTACAGAGAACTGTTTGGAGCTTTTTCAGTGCAATAAATAGGATTTTTATGCAGTATTTGTCAATGGATAAAACATGATCCATCATTGCACCCAGAGTCAAATTGACAGTAAGTTAAGTGGACAGAAAAGTCAAAAGCCTCCAAAAGCTACTAAAAACGCAAACGCCAGCTGGTAAACTCTTCCCCTCGCAAGGGGTTTTCATCAATTACCTTAAGAGTGAAAAAACCATAAATAGCGAATGTTGTTTCAATATTGAAACGAATTTGTCCGCATCCGTGGTGTGATGGTTAGCGTGTGTAGCTACCGTGCTGGAGGTCCCGGGTTTGATTCCCAGGGAGGGTTGAAAATAAGTATAAATGATTTATACTCTAATATTTATTTAATATTGAGCGCAGGAGTAATCACCTTGCTGTCATCTGTTAATGTTCAAGATAACACTGCGTCAATACGATACAGTACCCTATGCACCGTTGGGTGTGGATAAGGGTTAGAAGAAAATTGTATGAGGAAACGAGTTTATATTATGATTTAAAACATTTTAAAATGTACAAAATATGCTACGAATTCTCAGATTAATTTAACTTTTTTTCTCTCATAATGGAACTCCGCACATTTTTGCACAAAATTTTGCACATTTTATTTCTTATTTTTCAGAAAATGTATACATTCTTGGGCATTATGTTAACGAAGCTATATCTTCCAACTAACCAAATTCAACCCGCGATACCAGTTGTGAAATCAACCACTTTTCCAACTTTTTTTGTTCAATTACCCAACGTCCAGGTGACTCTGAAATATAGATACCGCTTATGGAACACCGCATAACACCCTACTCAGGCTTCAACTTTTTAAGTTTCATAGCCTATGCCTACTCGTGAGTGAATTTACTATTTATGTTTAAAGTTACTATAATTTTATGTAATTCATGAGTGAAAATTCTAGGCGAAAACACTCGCTACTTTTCCAACTGCGTCGCAACACTCTATTTAAACAAAGCTGGCTAAATTTCTATGCCTCTTAATATACTTATTTTTTACGACATAATTAAATTTAATAAGGTATTTTTTTTGACACTAAAAGATTTTTTTCCAAAATTAATTATTTTTGTTCAAATTTCAATTACCTTAAATTTAATTAAAAGCTCTATGTGAAGGCTATTTATTAGGTGACTAATACGAGATTACGGTGTAATCCAAATTGCTTTTTCTTCTTTATTTTGCGAGACAATTATTTTTATCACTTACAATAAAACCTACATGGCATATTTATACGGGGATTCTATTTTTGTCCATTTTCTTCTACGCAGTCGATAGTCAACCTATTTAACCCTTTGAAATCTAACAACATGCGGAAAAAATATATTTATTTTCTTACTATAACCATGTAGAACAAACGAATGAAAAAAGTTTGAAGAAAATGTAGTTGGAATGAAGAGCAGAAGAAGACCGAGGAAATCATGTTATTCAAATAATTGCAGGTGGTCCGGTTAGGAGTCGGAATAATCGGCGAGTATGAGGAGATGCAAGAATGTAGAAGAGGATAAGATTGTTTGAAAATAAAGAGTGGTGTGGTATTCTTTTCTCTCTACCTATCACTACCCGCGTGGGATATTTTTTTAAATTTTTTTATCACATACATATAGATACATTATATATATATATATATATATATATATATATATATATATATATATATATATATATATATATATATATATATATATATATATATCTATATATATTTATATTTATATATATTTATATTTATATATTTTTTTTTTGTACTCTTAGGTAAAAATATTTATTTTTATCATACTTTTACATGATGTGTTTTCTTATTACACTTATAAGTAAAAAAAATAAAAAGGTATCATTTTATAATATAATCGTTCATAGGTACATATGTGTTATCTTATCATATTCGTAGGTAAAAATTAAGTATTCTTTTCTTATACCCAAAGAATATGTATTTTATTATTATGCTCAAAGATAAAAAAAATATTAAACCCATTGGTTTATGATGTTTTTTTTATCATATCCACAAAATATTTTTTTACTATCATATCCCTAGGTATTTTTTTTATTGTTTCGACATTCACTTTGAGGTAAGACATGATGAAATTGTAAACATCAGTTTATATTTAGACCTGAACATGGAAGCATAGCTTTCGAAACTAGTTGTCATAATAAAATAAACTCAGGTGGTAAAAAAACAAGTATTTTTCTTTTACAATTTCCCTAGGTAAACATGTGTATTTTATAATCATACCTATGCCCATGGGTGAAAAACATATATTTTTTATCATACCCATATCGCACACTCCTTTCAAGAACGTCATAAATAAAAAAACATGATTTTTCAGGAGAACTTTTTAAAGTTTAAAAATATAACACAATGTATTAAAAATAAATATCAAGCCACTTTTTGAACTTTTTACTATGCAACAGATCTTCTTAGGTGAATCCTGAAGGTTTATTTTCCATTTGAAAAATATTTACTAATTTTACTTATAAAAAAGATTTAAACAATACATTTTCTTCAAAATGCAAAAACAACATTTTCTGCCCTGTAGCAGGAAAATATTGAGTTAAAAATATGCTTCTTTTGCTGGAATATAGTACATTTTCTAGGCGTTCCGAAAACATGCACAACTGAAAATTTAGGATTTTTGATTTATGACGTTCTTGAAAGAAGTGAGCGATATGTGAACAACATTTTTATCAAACCTATTGGTTCTCATACAAATAATATCATCAAACAATAAGTACTAAACTGTATCAACTCCGAATAGTTTTTACTTTACTACAGTTGTTTAAAAACAATAGCATTTAGGCATATTTTGACTTATTTTATTATAATTAAACACTCGAATATACCACTGTAATGAGTTTTCTTTTTATTTACGACTAGTTTCGAAAACGACAGATGTTTTCATCTTCTGGTATAAATTAAAATAATTTGTAATTATATCATTCCACAAACTTAATGCCGAATCAATAAATAATATATTTTGGCTTGATAAACCCAACAAGAGTTCTTCGCGCTACAAAGGGTTAATGACCATATCTCTTTCTCTTTCTGCACCTGCCAATAACGTGTTGCGTTCTCCCTCCCGCAGATCCGCGAGCCGGGCTGCCCCTACCTCACGGACAAGGCGCAGCTCCGCGTGCAGATCGAGTGGGACGAGAGCTATCTGCTATTCCAGGCGACGTATCACAAATACGATGACGTGTGTCGCATACACAACTTCCAGATGAGGTGAGATGACCCGCGGTGCCATCTACAGGCTGTTTATTGTATTTTATTATTAACAATATTTGAATTCAGCCCTGAATAATTTGTATCCCTAAAAAATACAAATCATCTAACTTTTTTGTTTTTTTTTTTATTATTTTAATTTAATTGTTTAATGTTATTTTTTGACATCTCATCAAAGATGAAGAAGAATATGGAAGTCTGGGCATTTACGGGGCTGACGACCGTCATAGGCTGGTTTGAGTGATCACTTTACACACGTGTAACATTCACCAATTCTACCCATTATTGACAACCACACTACTCAAATTCTTGGAAGTTCTATATATATGAACCAATTTAGAAACCTTGTTCTTGAATCACTAGAACTTCACTAGAGACATCTATTGGTGAGATGTAAAGAAGCTTTTTACTAAGCAGAATCTCTTATATTATATTGTAAATAAATTATTTTTTAATATTTACTTTATGTAGTTACATTTTTTAATACAATTTGCTACAATTTCTATACATTTATACATATGGCAAACTTACAATTTTAGTTTTGCTGTGCCTCTCCAAAACGAGACTGAGCTCTTGTGCTTGCAGAGGGACTAACACTCAAGATTTATTGTTTTATTTGATTAATGGTATAATAATATTTTTCTTTTCTTTTAAAGATAATTTATAGATATTTAAGTTTAGTATTGTTTTTTTTACTAGCAGAGACTTTCATGAGATGTACAAAAAATTATTTCAGAATTATTTTCCATACTAGGAGACGTCTGAAAATATTGTTGTGAACTTTTATCAAACTCACATATTTTTTTTCATCCTCACAAATTTTAAAAATAAATAATCGAAAATTATGAAATGAAATTATGATCCATCGATGTAAAAAATGGGTAGTAAAATAAAACAGTCCTTAATAAGCCACCAAAATAGGAAAACAGTCATTTTAAACAAGTGATTCCCAAAGTGGTCTATATCAACCCCCAGGGGTCTATGACAACTTGCAAGGGGTCTATGTTTTAATTTGAATTTAAAATATGAATGTATAAAACCTAACATGTGTGGTTCAAAGTGAGTAACACTACATATACCGGCTGTCAAAAATACATTTGAAGTTAATGAATTTGATAGAAATCAATATCAGGTAAGGCAAGGGGTCTACGAGATAAAAGAGTTTGGGAACCTCTGTTTTAAACTATAGAATACTATAGTTTTGCACGAACGAAATATTTTAATTTTTTTTTTTATTATATTTTCTTTATGGGGACCTACCCGTAAAATACAGTTTTATTTTCACCTTGTAAAACATCCTTTACAAATATGTATGTCTCGTATATCGTGATGTAGTATCGAGTTTTCACGTCTTCGCGCCGTGGATAGCTAATCAAGTTTATCTACAGAACGCTACATGGAGCTCATTTGCGACTTTGAACACCCCAACTCGAAATTCTGGATCATTCTGAATTAGGGGTTAGAGTCAACCCTTTTCAGTATGTTCATATACCATCAATATTAGTATATTAATGATCTGTAGAATACAACATTTTGAGTGTGTCCAAATACTTGTTCACAAAATCTGGATTTTCTCCAATTACAGGAGTTATTTTCATATTATTTTTTGACGTCTCATCAAAGATGAAGAAGAATTTAAAAGTCTGGGTATTTACGGGACTGACGACCGTCATAGGCTGGTTTAAGTGATCACTTTACACTCGTAAACCAATAGATGTCTCTAGTGAAGTTCTAGTGATTCAAGAACAAGGTTTCTTAATTGGTTCATATATACAGAACTTCCAAGAATTTGAATAGTGCGGTTGTCAATAATGGGTAGAATTGGTGAATGTTACACGTGTGTAAAGCGATCACTTAAACCAGCCTATGACGGTCGTCAGCCCCGTAAATGCCCAGACTTCCATATTCTTCTTCATCTTTGATGAGATGTCAAAAAATAATCTGTAGAATATATGGGTGGACTGTATAAAAATATGAAAAATCGGATGAATTATAAAACATTTTGACACCTCAACATAGATGAAGAAGAATTTGGGAGTCTAGGTATTTACAGGACGGTTTATCTTACATGTCCGCCTCCATAGTGTACTGGTAAGTTCGCTAAGCTACATAATTTTAAACAGGTGTTTTATCACAATTTCAGGCACAAGACAGCCAATAAATTCAGGTTTTTTTCACAATTTCTGGCACGAGATACCCAGTAATTCAGGTTTATTTTTACAATTTCAGGCGTGAGATAGCCAATAATTCAGGTATCTTTTCACAATTTCCGGTGCTAGATAGCCAATAATTCTGTACTTTTTACAAAATCAAGCGCGAGATACTCAAGAATTCAGGTGTTTTTTGTACAATTTCAGTCGCGAGATAGCCAATAATTTAAGTATCTTTCACAATTTCAGGCGTGAGATTGCCACCCTTCAGGCAGAGAACTACAGCCTAGAGAGGCAGCTGTTCAGCTACCAGCGCAGCATAGCCTGCGCGCACTCCAGGGGGACGTACTCCGACGACCTGCCCACACCAGACGGTAAGGGTAATAATCCTTTATACTTTTGACAAACATGCACATTACTTTTGGGGATCCTTTATCTCAAACAAACTTACACCCTGTCGGTAGGTATCGAATGTGCACCCTGTCTGTAATATTTCTTCAGAAACCCTTCAAATTTTAATCTTCACCTCATATTCTAACCCTTATCTGCACCCGTTGGTATGTAGGGCACTCCATCATCAATAAAAAAACGCACTTTTATCATAATCGTTAACACACGAAGGAAAGGTGATAAGCCCTCCGCTTCAGGTGCTAGTCCAGGGTAATATTGAATAATTATAAGAATAAAGAATCAAGTTTATTTATTAGACCCCCTCCCCCTGAAAATCGAACCCGGGCCTCCAGTACGGTAGCCGAGCATGCTGACCTAATGGTCATTCCACTACAGAGGCGGGCAAAATTTAAATTTAATTGCAAACAACTACTTTTTCAATTCCTTACTATCATAATCATCATTATTTCAGAGCTAATAGAATGTGCAAATTCTATTATTTATTGATTTAGCATTTACTTTGTGGAAAGACATGTTTATTATACATACACTCAGTCACATGCTAATGGAAAGTCATGAATAATTGAGAAAATTTAGATATACATAAAAAAAATAATACTTGTAAAACATAATTTAAAAACACACTTTTCAAAAATTCATCAGCATTATTGTCTGTGTTCCCGTTAAACCAAGTCCCGCCCCTTGTCCCCCTCCCTTCAAGTTATTACACCACCCACCTTTACCAATACCTGAATGATTTTTCATTCGTTAGTTTTTGCGATCACCTGTCGATGAAAACATCTGTAGTTTTCGAAAATAGTTGTGTGAAATGAAATAAACTCATATAGTGGTCTAATACAAGTGTTAAATTTTTAATAATGCTAAAATTCTTCTGCTTTTATTAACATCTCAATATCGATGAAGAATAATATAGAAATCGGGGTATTAATAGGTCTTACGACCCGTCATAGGCTGGTGATCACTTTACACAAGCGTAACATTCACCATTCTAACCATTGTTGGCATAGTTGTCAACCACACTATTCAAATTTCGAAATCTGTTTACTCGTATATTCTTTGACCTTTTTTTAAATGTGAGTTCTCGATTCCATCTATGGTTGAGTTGAGTTATTTTTATTTTATTTAGTAGAGATCTTCATAAAACGCATGTAACATTTTCCTCGAATTATTGCATCGTACTAAGAGATGCCTGAAAACATGGTTTTCAATTTTTATGAAATTTAAAATTTGTTCAGTTATTTTACTAACTATATTTATGTGTGTCCAAAGATGGGTTTATCCACTTAAAAGAGTTATTTATATTAGCATCTTAACATATATTCTTTATTCTTTTTCATCTGCAACCGGATACAGCCAGTTACAAGTAAAATTTCAGAAGTATGATAATATTCATCTCTGTTAAAACGTCACCGTATGGAATTGATGCCTTGCAATAAATCTAACGATAATCTACTTGATATTTTTGACCTCAAACGACTCAGAGTTACTCGGGGTATTTTCCCTTATTAAATTAACCCTTAGTTCAGCAAGATTTCAAATAAATTCTTCCCTAAAGCCAATACAAGGCTTTGCCACGAGCAAAAGGTTATACGGGGATTTTATTGTTTCACCTTTAGTGGCGTCCGTGAATACAGAGAGTTAATTAAGTCTAGAGAGCTTTTAAAGTGCGAATAAAAAGCGATGCATAAATTTGAATTAATTCAATATTTTTTTAACCTCCAAGTGAAATCTAGATACAGCTTATGAAACATCGCTAATCATTTTCCTACTAAGGCTCCAACTTTGTAAGTTTTATAGCCTATTCCCATTTATTGTGAGTGTGTTTACTCTTTACGATCAAGTTATAATAATTTCTAATTCTTGACAGCATTTTAAGTGTATGTTTGAATCTGGTTCATCTCCGCTTAGGAGTTATTTGTGCGGACGTTATTTGTACTTGATTCAGATTTGTGAACAAGTATTTGGACACACTCAAAATGTTGTAAATAACTGGTCAGATTATAAGGTACGAGTGTATAATATAAATTATATCATGTCCGCCTCCGTAGTCAGCACGCTCAGTCAGCACGCTCAGCTACCGTTTTGGAGGTCCCGGGTTCGATTCCCAGGGGGGGTCAAATAATTATAAGTAATTTTTTCACTGTCATATTTATTCAATATTACCCTGGACTGGTACCTGAAACGGAGGGTTGATCACCTTTCCTTTCATGTGTAAACGATCAAGATAACACTGCGTTTATATGAAGCAGTGCCCTATGCACCATTGGGGTGCGGATAAGGGTTTTTGATTATTTTGTATTGATATCATATTTTCTGGCGGTAGCGTACTGTATTTGTATATTTAAGAGTATACCCGTTATAAACTAAAAACAGGTATCTTATAGTTAAATTATTTTTTAAACTTAATTCATCGTGTTTTTCCACAAAACTGATGCCAAATCCAAAAACAACTTTCATCACATCCATGATATTATATAAGTGAAAAAACTGCCAAGTGAAGCAAAAAAATGTTTTTTGACAAATTTGTAAAATTGTGCTAGATCCACACAGTTTCGCAATTTTCTATTCATTCAATATCCAAAAAAGCTTCCGAGAGATGTTTTATATATCAGAAAATGAAATTGGAGCATATTTGTGCCCTTGTAGAGCTAGCTCAACTATTTCCCAGCGCACAATAAACCCCTTAAGCGATATTGCCTCCAACACTCTCCAAGATCAAACAACGTGACTTGGAAATGTACGACAAATATGTTTACCAGACACTTCGTCAGCAACGAAAAGAGTAAGTACCTTCCAGGCATATCTAATCATCTGTGAATGTCTCACTTTCGTCTAAGAGGTTGATTTTCCCGAACTTTATTATTGAATATTGAAAGGAAACTGATTCGAGGTAGGTACTGAAGAGTAACGCCCTTGGGGTGGTATTTTACGAAAATGGCGCTATATAAATTATCCAAAATCATTGTTATTATTATTATTATTGTACCAGAAGACAATAATAACATTTATTGATATCCGCTCTGTTAAGTTCCGAAAAAACATTTCTCTGACTATATTATACAAAATGTAAGCAGAGATTCTTTTACATCCAAATTAAAGTATCTTTGCTGAATAAAAGCATTCTCAGTCCATCATAGATTGCTCTTCTGAAGTCATGTGTACAGCGTCATGATATTAATGATAAATGTAGAAGTTCTAAAAATTCGAGTTGTGTGGTTGTCAATCATAGGCAGTATAGTCAATGTTGCACGTGTGCGAAACGATCACTTAACCAGTATTTCCAGGTCATAGCCCTGTAAATATCCCGATTTTATTTATTAATTTATTATCATTTTATACATTACTATAGTTTACGGTAATGTACCCACACTGAATTTTCCCATGCCGATGGCACATTTTACAAAAATTATTAATTTACATATTTATACATGTAATGAATGAAAATTGATTTTGATGCGACATGTCAGCCAAAAAAACCCATAGAAGTAATCCAGAATCTTCTTCTTCTTATTATAGGCCTTGCGGCCTGTTTTTAAGAGGGATTAGCCTCCTGCGACGTCGATTCCCAGCTATCGACCCATCTATTTAGTGGTCTTCCCGGAAGTCGTCTACTATGGTTTTGGCCCTACAGTGCGATGTGGGGGAGTCTGGATGGTTCCATTCTCCTCACATGCGCATACTTTTGTCTCCTTCGTTGCCTTCCCCACCTAACGACATCTTCGATCTCGCATATTTCCCTGATCCTGGCATTTCTGATTCTATCTCGAAGACTCTTGCCTGTTATGCTTCTTAGAGTCTTCATTTCTGACACTCTAAGCGCGTTTTTTGTGGCAGTGGTGTCTCTTTTGTGCTCTACTTTCGATTCTATACGTCATGATGGTAATCCAGAATGATTTGTCTAAATGTCCATATAAACCTGCGCCCTGCCCGCAGGACACCCCGACGAGGAGCACTGCTGCGGCGAGGAGCGCTGCTCCCTAGGCGAGCGGAGCCTCTCCACGGAGACGGACTACGCCTGAGCCGCGGCGCCCCCGGCGGGCGCGCACCCCGCCGCACGGCCCGCGCCCCCGCCGCTGTCCCCGCGCCTGCCCGCGCCGCTGGAGCCGCTCGCGAGCCCCGAGGCGGAGGCCCGCCCGCCGCCGCGCGCCTCCATCTGGGAGTTCATCGCGGTGCTCGTCTGCGCTCTCGGGGGCCTGCTGTCGAGGGAGAGGAAGCCGCCCTGACAATCCATCAAACCTCACTTGCAAAATGACGTTGTTCCGACACCGTTCTTACACAAACTATCACAGTGGAATTATGACTATCTTCTGACACCGTTCTTACACAAACTATCACCGTGGAATTATGACTCACTTCTGACACCATTTTTACACAAACTCTTTTATCACTGTTAGTATTATGACTATCTCCCAACACCGTTTTTCACAAATGATCACAGTGGTGTATTATGACTCTTGTTTTTATAAAACTTTTGCTTCACTGTGGGTATAATAACTCTCTCCTGACACCGTTTGAACACAAACTATCTGAGCAGTATTACGACTCCCTTCTGATACCGTTCTTACACAAACTATCGCAATGGAATTATGACTCTCTTCTGACACCGTGTTTACATAAACACCCAGAGCAGTATTACGATTCTCTTCTGACAACGTTTTATCATAAACTATCACAATATTTTTATGACTCTCTTTTGACATTTTTACACAAACTCTTGTATCACTGTATTGTGACTCTCTTCTGACACCGTTTTTACACAAACTCTTGTATCACTGTGGGTATTATGACTATCATCTAACACCTTTTTTTTCACAAATGATAACAGTGGTATTATGACTCTATGCTAGTTTTTTACACAAACTATCACAATGGAATTTTTAATATGTTCTGACACTGTTTTTACAAAGGTGGTATTATGACTCTTTACTGACACCTCTTTTACACAATACCATTCTCATTATGTTTTGACACTGTTATTACATAACCTGTGTTTCATAGTGGTATTATGACTCTCTGCTGACACCGGTATCAAATAAATCAAGAACTCTTTTCTAAAACGAATTTTCATCGAGGTATCACAGTTGTATTGTGGCTATTTTTACATCGTTTTTACAGAAATGTCACTGCGAAATTAAAATATTTTTCTGATACTCAAATTGTCACAGCTGAATTATGGCATTCTTCCTACACGATTTTACTCAAACTATGAGAATGATGAACTATTACAAATAATACAAATTTAATAAAAAATATGATATTGTACTTACATTAACATACGGTAATTTTATTTATCTTTGTAATTCAACTGACCACGTTGATTTTCCCCTTTTAAAATTTAATTTAATAACAAAAATGTTAAGTGATAATTTATTAAACAAACAATACAAATTTAATAAAAAATATCCTCTTTTAAGGACTATAAAACTGAGTTTCAATAAAATATTTCTACATCTGTTGTATGTAAAAACCAGAGTAAATAATGCATTGTATTCCCCTAGATTACTTGGTGTGGTTCGTCCCTTTTTCTCTTTTAGACTTACATATTACTCGACTCTATATTTATAATTATGTACCCATGTAATCTCATTGGTCCATGACCCTATGTATTGTCATGATATCAAATATACCTAAGATATATTTTAGATATAAAACTCAAACTACTATATTTAAAGTCATTTTAAACAAATGACTTTCTAGTATTATCGAAATGACTGTTTATCCTGTAAATTTCTAAAGTAACGCTTGTATAAAGTTAAAAATACTAGCCGTGATTGTAGCAAATCTCTATTTTCTTACTGGGACCAACTAATCTTACTTTTGTTCTGCACTTTGTTTCAGACTTTAGTTTTTTTAAACTGGAATATCTAATCACTTATTAAGTTCTATAAATACAATTTTTATTACAATGTGTCTGTAACTATGCTACTTCATAATACAGGAAATCCACCTATAACGTTGAGATAGGTATCAATGGGAACGTTGTAGAGAGTTAATGTTTTTATATTTTATTTTAATTTTAAATGACTCATTTCAGTCTTTTCCCCTGGTTAAAATGTTACAATTTTAAACACTAACCACTTTTAACATTCCTTTTGAAAATGCGGTACCTATCTCAACGGGATTTTACTGTATTTCACATTTCACAGTGCTGGATTGCTTATATATTGTATACACTTCATTCATTCTAGCGAAAGTGTAATATTCGTATTTACTTCATAATAAGACATGTAGCTTCTAAGTAAAATGGCATTGAAAATGGCTAGATAAATTTTAATCAGCATGTTTTTTTTAAATATAATAAATTGTAAATAGCTTGAGATACATATATTAAACGTAACTTTATAATCATTATATAATTATTTCAGTGTAGTTAATCTTGACCACTTTTCTTTAAAATTGTAAAACTTACTAACAGTTTAATAATTTCAAGTATTTTTTTTTAAATATGATCATCTCTGAGTATTAAAATATCTAAATAAATAAATTCCTTCCAGTTAAATTTTTAAAAGCATTATGGAAAACAAATATAATTTATCTTTAATTTATATTGTAAATGATCAATCAATGAATATTATACACACATCACATTAAATATTAAACTATTAAGACTCCACAATTAATTCCTATATACTTTAGCATTAATTTAAATGTAAGATATGTTTTAATTAATGTTTACTTATCAATTTCTCTATTTTATAATAGTGAGACCTTTTTAAAACAGAATTTAATTACTATTGAGAACAATGTATAAAAGTAGTTTTTACGGTGTGGATGCGTTTCCAAAAACTGCATCTCTAAGCTTATTATACTTACATATATCACTTTAAGAATTAAAGCGTTTGACCAGGAAAAGTCGCTTTTACATAAAGCTCGTATTTAAATCTAACGGCAGCATCCACCCGAGTGATAAGGCAGCTAAAAGTGAATCGCTAAGCAACTTTTAGGTATGTAAGTCACATTCATCAAAAGGGACAGGCTGCTAATGTGATAATGTTTGTTTATTTTTTTATCCCTTTGTACTATGTACGACCAATAATTGTTTTACTTTGCTGATCACAGACTAGAGATTTTTTGTCTTTGGGAATTTCTCTATTTCAAAATTGTGCATTACATAAACGTGACTCTTACTATAAACGTCCTCACATATTATGTGAGGACGTTTATAGTAAGAGTCTGGTGGTATAGTCTCCTTGGGACTAAATAATCATGATCCATTCGGATGAACAAAACTCCAAAAATATTGAGTGAACTTCGTAGAGCGAATAACAGAATTAGGTACATAAAAAATTGAAGAGATGCCGACCATCCACAGCTTGTATGGGCGGTAAAAGAAATTAAACATATTTTTCTATTTCTGTACAAAATGACATTGCCGTCCTAAAATATCCATGATCTTGTAATTATTATTTGATGTCATATAATTAAACATAAGAAAATCAAGACGAATCTATGCGAAATTTTTATAAATTGAAATATATGTTTAATCTGTTATGTACATCAATATAAATTTATTTATTGTATTCATATAAGTATATACCATTTACTATTTAGTTGTTTACAACATTTTGAGTGTGTCCAAATACTTGTTCACAAAATCTGGATTATCTCCAATTACAGGAGTTTTTTATCATATTATTTTTTGACGTCTCATCAAAGATGAAGAAGAATATGGAAGTCTGGGCATTTACGGGGCTGACGACCATCATAGGCTGGTTTAAGTTATCACTTTACACACGTGTAACATTCACCAATTCTACCCATTATTGACAACCACACTGTACTCAAATTCTTAGAAGTTCTATAAATATGAACCAATTTAGAAGCTTCGTTCTTGAATCACTACATCTATTGGTGAGATGTAAAGAAGCTTAAACCAGCCTATGACGGTCGTCAGCCCCGTAAATGCCCAGACTTCCATTGTCTTCTTCGTCTTTGATGAGATGTCAAAAAATAATATTTAGTTGCTTGGGTAATAATATCTTTAGCCTTGTTATTTCAATATACTATTTTACAGGTTTCTTTAAATTTCCAAAAAATAATAAGTTCTTTTAACATAATATATTCGTCTTAAACAAACTGAAAGAGAAAAATTATAAATATGTATAGAAAGAAAAAAAAACTTTTTTCATTTAATAAATCAAAAATAATCAGATATTCCTGATAAAGAAAAACTAATATGTTGGTATACCTGATTGCGCTAAATCATAGCGTGCGAGAGAAAAACAGTTTTCGGTTTTAAAATAAATATGAAAAATGTGTAGAATTAAAATAAAGTTAGCTATGCATAATAGATTTACAAAATTAGCAACACTTGTACAGAAAATATGACGGTTTTTTCCAACATAATACTAGTAGCGATGCACAATTGTTTCTTTTATTTCTTTAACTTATTTCTACATTAATATTTAATTTTTCAAAGATAAATATTTATTTTTTATTATTTACAAAAATACTTCAATTTCATATTATTTCTGGGGGCCTGAAAGGCTCATTATTAGAAATTGGTATCAAATTATGGTAGAGTGGGTTCGAACCGAGAAACTCTGACTCAAGAGTCCGCGACACTTACCACGGGACCACAACCCGATATTATATTTTCTAAAATAAGTTGTAACTTCTAACAAAAATTGAAAAAAATTACAAAGTCGCACACGTTAGGTAAGTAGGTTATTAGATATATTGAAAATCGTTGTAGGAAAATTATATCGTAACATCGATTTTCAGGTGTTTTCAGAAATCTTTATCAATCATGTTTTTTCTATAATTCAAAATATAACGATCAATGTTAGAAGCTTGCTTACGTATTAGGTACATATAGTAAAAGTATTATATTAGATTGTAAATTATTGCTATTTCTTTTTCAAATAAAACAACTTTGTTTTAACCACATTTTATTGGTACACTTTATCCTCATAGTTAGGTTATAATTAATTCCATTCGTAGCTCACAAGTTGCCATCCGGAGTTGAAGTATTCGCTGCGCAATGCTCAGTAAAAAACATTATTTTGGAGTTTTTTCCCTTTTTTTAATCATATTTTTAAATCATATTTTCATATGTTGTACGAAGTGCGTGGAAGTTTTTGGTATCGTAAGGGAAGGGTAATTAACTATAACCTAACTGTAAGTATTTCAATGTTTTAGAATTTAGTACATAGACCTTGATGATGACAAGGTTCTTGTCGAAACCGGTTGGATAAAGTGTACCAATATTGCTATTTCGGTTAAAACAAATCATTTTTCAATATCTTTAAAAAATACGTCAAATAAACACATACCTACATTAGTTATCCTCAAAAAATATTGTAATTTTAATCATTTATCCATGAGAATTTAATTGGGTTTTGAAGAGATTTTACTGCCTGTTTTAAAATAAATAACAAATTATTTATTATTATGTATTAATAATACATTACACATCACTCAATAAGTCTCTAATCTGACACATACATGACAACACTGTTGACAGCTCATATAATTTCTGGATTGCACCAACCTTCAAATTACAAGTGTCAAAATTTCATGGCATTCTAACAATTAGTTAACAGATAATATTTGTTTTAGTGGCCGTAACTTTCAAAACAACAGATAAAAGTAAAATGTGTGTTGATTAAGCTTTCTTGCTGGGGAAAAATACTGTTGAAGCCAAACAGTGGCTTGACAAGCGTTATGAAGACTCTGCATCAGGGAAATGAACTATTTTTGATCGATATACTAAATTTAAATGCTGTTAAAGTATTTAGTATACCATGAAATTTGGTTTGTAAAGAATTTAACTAATATAATTTAATGTTTGTAGATGTAGATATTTTTCTATAAATAGAGGTAGATTATATGATATAGCAAACACTATTAAAAATATAAACATTTCGTTAGTATAATCCCATATTTATAAATATAAGCAGATATCATAAAATAGTGTATAAAATACATATTTAAATAAGTGATTGCATACCTTTATCGCTAATTGAGATGATATGTTATTTGAAATATATTTATTGTAATTAATAAGTGTTTAAGTTGGTAAAAATGGATAAATATAATCTAAGTCGAATTGAAGAAGTGTGGAGAATTTATTTGCTAACAATGCTTACATTTGTGATATTCTACAATATATAAAATTATATAAAATTGGTGTTGTGCAGTTTCATTCATTGATATTTTATATCATAAATTCCTCACTTAAAGCATAAAGCACTAATGTTACATACTTATCTGTAAAGTTATTGTGAAAACTCCATTCGTAGTTTACTCTTTGCATTTTATATAAATCTTCATTAGAGTAAATACTTTTTTATAGTTGGACACAATATATCACACATATCCACATCTTGATTAAACTAGATATATCGTAATATGCATTATATAGAATATGATAATCTATTGTATTTTGAATTAAAATATGGCTTATCTCTTCATTTCATATTTCATTTCAAAGGGCACTTTTGAGTTTCGACAAGTTAAATACGACTTTTCGATGCTCTCATCAGTGAGTGAAAACACAAACTGTAGTTGTCGAAACTAGTCGTGTTTACATTAATCGACTCAAAAGTGGTCTTATACAAGTGTTTTAATGTCAAAGAGCTCTGCTTAACCGACATTATCTTGGTATTTTCACTAAACTAAACATTAATACTGAACCAAAGGTCGTTGCAGACAATATTTTTAAATATGTACTAATACTATTCGGGATAGTGAAATGCAATATTTTCGTTAAAATTGTAACACAAGGGATTAACGAGATCTCATTGTATGTTCATCCATTTAACATCATGTCTTATTCTGATAGATCTCCGTCGATCTGTACGTAATGTATTTAAAATCGATATTAACGCGACCCGATTCGTCAAAAAAAAGCAACAATAAACGGAAGTATGGGAAAACTCGCATGTCATCACAGTCTCTATGCTTTCGCTCGTTAAAAAAATGCGAACGCTTGACAATTGGCATTTGTTGAATTGCTATTATTGTATTTTTGAATAAAGTTGAAAAAAAAGCGTTTTACTCAAAATGTTACACACATGCGATATTCTTCTTCTACCCCTTATACGCACTCAATTATGCATAGCGTATTGCATCGTATTGATGCAGTGTTATCTCGGTCGTTACTAACATGAAGGCAAGTTGATCACTCCTGCGTCTCGGGTACCAGTCCAGGGTAATATTAAATAAATTTTAGAGTGTAAAATCACTAATATTTATTTTTACAACCCAACCCCCTGGGAATCGAACCCGGGACCTGCAGCGCGGTAGCTAAACACGCTTACCATTACACCACGGATGCGGACATTATTATGATGTGATATTACGGTGTACTAAAAATAGAGAAAATTAACAAAATGGAATATGGTATATCAACATTGTTTTTCGTTATATAAAAAAAAACAAGTCAGAAAATGGGAATGTAAATTCATTATTCTCACCCAAAGCATGTTCATGAGAACATCAAGACCGCATATAAATAAACAAAGAAGAAAAGGCAAGCACATTCACATAGAATGAATATTTTCATCCATTTTTTCACTAAGTTTTTTAATCACACACACACACAAAATTTACTTATAATCTAACTGAAAAGTAAATACAGTACTAGTTAGTGTTCACAAAGTTAGTGATCAAGTACCTTACAATGTGAGAACGCTGCAATAAATAGATAGATGTTATGGGGTAGATTGTTAGTACTTGCTCTTGTACTACTAAATATTGTCTGCAAAGAACTTTCTTCATCCTGCAAGTCAATTATTACAAAATCTCAAAAGGCCAATGTAAATTTTCCCTAGAAACCGGTAACACTGATAGCTATCGCATTGATTATTGTAGAGACAGATATTTGAATCTATTTTTTATGAGATTTTTGAACCACCTTTTGTTGAGAGAATGTCATACACGTCTATGTGTGCCTTCGATATCTGTGTTCCGACTGACAAAATTATTCTATCGCTTATAAATATTATACTCTCCCGAATTTTATAGAAAACTTTTGCCGCAGAGAAATAATATTATGCTACCTTTCATTTTATTTTTGATAAATGTGCCATTCGACACACAAATTTTAAAGTATATTGTATTTACAATCAATTACATTGATACACGGTTTAATATACGATTTGTCAACCTTACTGTATGCTTTTTCTATGAAATTCGGTGTATCCTATGTGTAAATTGAAATAAAGTGTGTAAAAAAATGTTGTTTTATTTTACTTTAGTTATTATTTACTCACTTATTCATATTACAAAGTAAATTAATAAAATGGTTCTTGAAATACATAAACCCTTTATCATAAAAAAAAATTGAATCGTTTTAATAAAAATACAGTAAGACCCTATTAACGCTGTTTCAGTATTACGCGATAGGGTTGCGATAGGTATGCTGATCGCTTAACGTCCACCTCCTTTTTACGCCGTGCACAAATCGCTGCATTGCGAATCAACTTACTCCTTACGTAATTGACCACATCCGGTGTTGAAAGAAATAGTGTAGGGGTGCAGGTAATTAAGAAAAAAAATGTTTCTTGTATCTGTACTTTTATAAATCATGATGTTACATCCGATGGATCTGTTTTTTTCGCTAGAGTACCGAAAGCCGATATATACAGGATTATATAGGATTTTGTTAACCAAGGCGTTAAGCAGGTCTTCATGAAATATTTTCTACTCTCTTTACACCTGCGTTAAAATTCAGAGATGGTTATTACAACTACGATATCTCGAACATCAAAACTGGCGACGAATCGTCATCTGCCTCAGTGGGTACTACTATTTTGTTGGGGTAAGCGTTTTCTTCAGCGTTATCAAAAGAACGCCTGAAAAAAGCCTTCCCCCGAGTCTTATTCGGTCTACTGGATAGCTGCGGTAAAAAGAAAGAGGGAATGAGATATTTCACTGAACAAGCTCTATTGTTCTAGCTGAAATATCTGTATTTCTACAATACAATATGTACTTGCAGTTGTTTAAAATTGTAGGCATTGTCTTCTTATCAGTGTTTTACAAACTTAGATACATCTTTTTTTCACAATACAATGAAGCTCGATATTTTAAACATTATATTTATTTTATGATTAGTAATATATACTTACTGAAAGGTCAAATATAAATAATAGTAATTATGTGCTTATATAGTACATGCAGTGATACGCACATACTTAACCCTAACTACTTATCAATTTCTTAATTATTATTTATTTTACTATTCTTTAGATCAATTACATAATGGATTTTTAAAAAAGGGGATATATTGTGGAGTGCATTAATTAATTCATGAATATTATTTTAGAAATTGCGCCATATAAAGTCGAGCAATTGATATTGGAGTAATAAATACAATGCCGAGCGACACTCCACATAAGAGTGGTAAGGGTCAAGTGATGTAACTTGTTTCCGCTTCTCGTGTCAGTACCTACCTAACGATCATAAATTATAAGTTTATACCTATGAAAATGTATTCTTTATTGAGAGAAATGGATAATTCATCTAATGAGTATGGGAAGCGGCTTAGAATTTATGATATCCTTTGGAATAACATAAATGATCATAAATAGTGTTATAACACTTCTTAATAAATATTTTATTCTAATTAGTTAGCCCTGTTGTAAGTGAAAACGAAATCCATTAAACTCTAGACTTTCTTCGGACCAGATAGATACCTCGGGTGAACTTTAATACGTAGGTACTGTGTTTTACGGAACTTTTTGAATTCTACAAAAGCAAGTCAAATAAACATTTATATGGTCAAGTCTTCGAGGTCAACCAACGCATCAAATTTAATTATCATAATAAAAATTTGCATGCAAAGTATTTTGCAAGGTATCAACTATCAACATAATTTTAGTTAGGGATGTGAGTATTTGATAATAAACAAATGATTACTATCGTCGATATTAGAATAATAACTGTTGTATTCTTAGGTACTAAAATCGCAACGATATTGTGCTGAATTTACTGGAAATTTTATTCATGAAATGAAAATGATATTTTATTTGATAAAATTCCCAATTGAGATGCTTTTACAATACTGAAAAAGGAAAAATTATTTATGTGCATATTTTTTTGAGGTCGTAAAACAAAAGAGAAAAAAAAAAGTTATAATATGTGTAAATACTCCATAATTAAAGAGGTGTCTCTAAGATTATCCAGCTGAATTGATCAATAATGGTAGCCATAAAATATGCCAATCTTGATCATGAGAAATAATAAATAAACAAAACAATCTAAATATTAATTTTCTAGTGGTCAGGGTGTTTGTAATGTATTTTTCATACCAACCTTCCGTTTCCTAACTATCCTACCTACAGACAAGCTTCTTAAATAGAGCCTTTGCAGGTTATTCCTTTAAAAATAAAATAAATTTAATCGTTAACTCGATTGAGACTATAATTGAGCTATGCTTTATTTTGGAAACGACTAACGATAAACGCACGTTGCTTGTCATAGACTTCACTAATCAACAGCTGACCGAAAAGTATATAATTTATCTATGACGAATTTGACGTTTCGACTTTGACTTGACAGTCCGTTTCTCGTGGGATAGTGTCCTCGGGTTCGTGTGCCTGATATTACGTGTTTTATGTGAATATTGAATGTGTTATCCATCAATAAGTGATCGTTTGAGCAGGTCGTGTCATTTAAAATAACTTGGATACACTGCATATTGATTTTTAACTGTTTTTAACTAATTGTTTCTCGAAATCCTTCTTAAATTGTAAGGTTTCTAAGGTACCTACTTCAAATTAGCAGGCGGCTAATTTGGCACTTTCTAAATCAATTTTTAGCGGAATAAATTGAGCAAGTTCTTCAAATTGCTGCTATAATATTTAAAGGTATTTACTATTAATATACATGTTTATATTCGTATTTCTTAATTTATGTTTATTTGAATGACGTAATTATTGGTAATCAGCGTTGCCGTGCAAATAAGTTGTTTCTTTTCCTTCCAGAATAAAGCTACTGGATATTTTCTCAATACTTTAATAGATTTTACAGTAGGTAAATTTAGTGTTTTTTTTAATCTTCGCTTCCATATTATTCTCCAATTTATACTTAATAATAATTGATTATTTCTTATCCTATGTCACACAGGACACAGTAATATAGTGTATATGTAAAATACATCAAATAAAGCTTAGCTTGCGTCGAAGAGGTACTAGGCAAAAATTTATATTCGCAGTATTTTTACATAATGCAAACTATGCCATGTTCTCTCTGATCCGCGGCTTCACATATTAGCCAATGCTTTTGAAAGTATAGATTTATTTAATATATTGTCATCCACCTTGAAGTCTGTAATTTCTCAGCATTTCTTCTCCATGTTATAATGGATAAATTTAAACATCGTGTTTCACTCTCTCTCGCTGCTCGCATGATAATGTGTGAAAGAGACGTGTATTTACCAGTGGTTACTATTTGTTATTTTATTATTATTTTATGCTTAAGACTTTTTGTTTCTCTATTAGTGTATTCATTAGTGTATTTTTATATTAGATACTGTATATATGTATTATGTTAAATGGTGCACTGAAATAAGTTATAGCAAATAAAAACCTATCAGCGGAAGCTAAACTGGAAGTGCACAACGGAGTCCTGGTTCCAACTCTAATGTATGGAATTGAAACATGGAGTTGGCAAAAGAAGGATGAAAGTAGACTGAATGCAGTCGAAATGCGATCTCTCAGAAGAATGTGCGACAAAACGATGTATGATAGATGTACGAATAGTGAAATAAGGAAGGAATGCAAAGCTGAGATAAGCATTATCGATAAAATTAAGAAAGGTGTGTTGAGATGGTTTGGACATGTGGAACGAATGAGTGGGGAAAGAACTGTAAAACAAATTTATGAGGCGAATGTTAGCGGGAAAAGAAGCAGAGGAAGACCGAGAAAAACATGGCACGATCAGGTATGCCAAATACTTGAAAGTGGTCAGGTTTGGAGTCGTAACAATCGGCGGGTATGTATGAGGAGATGCATGAACGTGGAAGAGGCGAAGAATGTTTGCAAGGACAGAGTGGTGTGGCGCTCTATTCTCTCTGCCTACCCCTGCGGGGAAGCGGCGTGATGGTTAGTTAGTTAGTTAGTTTATGTTAAAGGCATTAGCCGTTCAATAAATAAATGAATAAATAGATATGTTGATATTGACTAACAAAATATGAATAGTGAATAGGGTTAATATTGTAGGAATTCAATGCACATAGGGCTCAAAATAAATGTTGAAAAACGTCTACGAAGAATTTTAGGCGCTCTCCTAGCTGCCAGCCATATTTTTACCCCCTCCGCAAAAAAAGACACTCAAATCTTACAATTAAATAAAAAAACTTTAGTCTTTATTTAACCCTCATCCACATCCAATGATTCATAGTGCACTGCATCAGATTGACACAATGTTATCTTGATAACATTGTGTCAATCTGATGTCTTCTTACATGAAGGCAAGATGATCAATCCCGCGCTTCAGATAACAGTTCAGGATTTATTTTTATTTTGGCCCCCCCTGGGAATCTAACCCAGGGTCTCCAACACGTAGCTAAATGCGCTAACCATTACACTACGCGGACAAGTTAATTAATAAATAACTTTAACCTTGGTTTCAGTGAAAAAAAAACTTTACTTTTCTTAGTAAATTTCTGTGTTTTGAAATAATTACTTATTTTAAATATTAACTCTCATTACTATATTTTTGACATGTCGCTGACTCCTTTCAAGAACGTCATAAATCAAAAAACTTGATTTTTCAGGAGAACGTTTTTAAAGTTTAAACATATAACACAATTTATTAAAAATAAATATCAAGCCATTTATTGAACTTTTTACTGTGCAACAGATCTTTTTAGGTTTTTTTCCATTTGAAAAATATTTAGTATATTTAAAAAAAAAATAAAACAATACCTTTTCTTCAAAATGCAAAAAGAACATTTTCTGCCTTGTAGCGGGTAAATATTAAATTTAAAATATGCCGCTTTTGCTGGAATATAGTACATTTTCTGGGCATTCCGAAAACAAGCACAACTGAAAATTGACGATTTTTGTTTTATGACGTTCTTGAAAGGGGTGAGCGATGTGTTAAAAGTGTGTTTGATGGCTATGCGTTCCTAACATTGTACTGAGTAGTAAGTATATGCGAGGGATGTAAGAAATTCCAAATTACTGTTACGCATTGTAAAATTAATTTTGTAATTTTTTTGGACCGTGTATTCTGAAATGATGTAAAAAGAGAGTAATTATATTCTGGAAATATACGCATTGTAAAGACAGTCTAGTGCGGTAAAAACCTCCTGCATTTGTTCTAATTTTTCTATCTCAAATAAATAAAACTTCTAAAACTTGTGTATGCATACATTAAGAGTAGTTCTTCTTCTTCAAACCTTTATCCGCACCCGATGATGCATAGGGCACTGCATCATTTAAACACAGTGTTATTTTGATCGTTAACACATGAAGAAAAGGTGATCAACCCTCCGCTTCAGGTACAAGCTCAGGGTAATAATGAATAAATATTAGAGTGAAAAAATCACTTATATTTATCTGACCCCCCCCCTGGGAATCGAACCCAGAATGGTAGTTAAATGTGCAGACCATTACACTATAGAGGCGGACCGAGTTATTAATCATAAAAAAACTAATTTTACTTATTCCATATATATTTTTTAATAAAATAATAATAATAATAAAACCCTTATCCGCACGCCAATGGTGCATAGGGCACTGCGTCATATAAACGCAATGTTATCTTGATCGTTTACACATGAAGGAAAGGTGATCAGCCCTCCGCTTCAGGTACCAGTCCAGGGTAATATTGAATAAATATTACAGTGAAAAAATCACTTATATTTATTTTGCCCCCCTTGGGAATCGAATCCGGGACCTCCAGAACGGTAGCCGAGCATGCTGACCAGTACGGAGGCGGATTGAATTTTAATTGAATTTTAATTTATGAATTTAATTGGATGAAAACAAATTCCCATAAATAAAAACATCAATTATTATTTGACTTATGTCTATCATAGAGTAGTAGTGTGATTTATGTATTAATTTTAAATCAAACACAGATTTTTTGAGTCTACTAAGTTGTATTTTATTAACAAAAACACATAAAAAATTATATTGCGACAATTGTTTCGCCTTGTTAGGGCATTATCAAACGAATGTGAAGATCAAATGGACTACGGTCCTTATGTAGCTATACAATTCTAAGTGACAGTTTTAACACGTGCAGCAATAATTTATGGGAGAAAACAGTAGCTACATCCCCCATTAGCTACTGTTGTCTTCCTTAAATTATTGCTGCATGTGTTAAAACTGTCACTTAGAATTGTATAGCTACGTAAGGACCGTAGTCCATTTGATCTTCACAATGCCCTAACAAGGCGAAACAATTGTCACAATATAATTTTTTATGTGTTTTTGTTAATAAGATACAACTTAGTAGACTCAAAAAATCTGTGTTTGATTTAAAATTAGTACATAAATAAAAATGGAGTTCTACAAATTAAACGCCAAATCAATAAATAGTAGTGTGATTACTGCATTTAGATAATTATGTTAAAGTCGTGTCATTGCTTTGTGTAACGTTATCAGCAGACAACAGGTTGGTATTATGTCAATTTTAATCTGGGGTCATTACTTTCAACAGACTTCAAATTAATTCTGTAGTATTGTGTTTCTTATTATAATTTCGGTAATTTCTAGTAATTGTTATTTAATTATCTCTGCATCTTTATATTGGAAATAAATAATAATTCTTGTATGCAATACAAACATACTTGTATTTTAATAAAATAAAAAAATTATATTTATAAATTCATTAAAATTCCTTTACATTATAATTGATATTTGATCACGGCACACAAAGCATGCCATATTAACCACTTAAAACTTTTTTTTTTCCATATAATAGAAATAAAAATAATAGGTTATTTTATTTTTTATTTAAAGAGTTTACTTAACTTAATAGTTGCTCAGTTAAAAAATAAAAAAAAACAAATTAGTAGCATTTAAAAAAAATAACGTTATTTAAAAAAATATATAATAATAATATCATAATTTTTTGTCCGCCTCCGTAGTGCAATGGTCAGCACGCTCGGCTACCATACGAGTTTCGATTCCCAGGGGGGGGTCAAATAAATATAAGTGATTTTTCACTGTTATATTTATTCAATATTACCCTGGACTGGTACCGGAAGCGGAGGGCTGATCACCTTTCCTTCATGTGTAAACGATCAAGATAACACTGCGTTTATATGATGCAGTGCCCTATGCACCATTGGGGTGCGGATAAGGGTTTGAATGAATCATAATTTTTACCATTTTGACATCTCAGCATAGATGAAGAAGAATATGGATGTTTAGGTATTTACAGGGCTTATGGCCTATCATACACTAGTTAAGTGATCACTTTACACATATGTAACATTCACCATTCTACCCATGACTCACAACCACACTACTCAAAATTTGGAAGTCATACATATATGCAGTCCGTGATTGAGTTCACGACAGCCCTCTATTATTGGATTTAGAAAGCTTTTTTTTAGCAGAGACACTTTTATTAAAAACGTGAAATAAGTAGAGCAACCCAGATTTGTGCATTTGGGCATACTCAAAATTTTATAATTTATTTTCTATTTTTCATTTCAGATGGTGGTTTATTAAGATTTAAAAAAAACGATCATTACAACCTTCAGGCACAAAAGGAAAATGAGGGAAGCGCTGAAAAAATGTCAAGAATGCTTCCAGGAAAGAAAAATTGTAGTGGACATAATAGTTGTCCTGTTTGGAATGGGAACATGGATCGGAATAAACGGAATGTTTGTCCAGCTGCCATTGCTGGTAGAAAGTGCTCCCGAGAAATGGAATTTGCCTTCGTACATGTCTGTTGCCGTGCAATTAGCTAACATCAGTCCGTTGACATACGCTCTCTTTCAAGCATTAAGGCCGAAGAAAATCAACGATACATACTGCATTTATGCAGTACTATTGATTGGCGTCATATCGGCCATCTTGCTTTCTTTTCTATACGATTACATCACGTATATTGATGGAAATCCTCGAAGCATCGTGTTCTTGATTTTGGTATTCCTCACGGCGATTGTCGGATGCACAAGCTCTGTCTTGTTTTTCCCATTCATGAGGCACTATAAAGAAATGTACCTGATCTCGTATTTGATCGGAGAAGGTTTGAGCGGGTTCCTGCCCAGCATTGTAGCCCTGATTCAGGGTATAGGGGGCAACCCCGAATGTGAAACGATCGTTTCGCCCGATGGCAACACTACTACGCAGCCTATTTACAAGGAACCTTTATTCAGTACTCACTACTACTTTGGTTTTATTTCTTTTGCCACGTGTCTAAGCTTCGTCGCTTTTATTTTACTGAACAAATTAAAAGTTTGTGTACAAGAAAAAGTCGAAACGGATGTCAGCGCTGAACAAAGCAAAACGGAACATCAGACGTATAGTTTTGCCAATATGAATTCCGCAGAGCAATCGGATGATATAAAATATTTTGTCGCTGTAAATGACGCTCCCGCGGAAATACCGAAAACGAATATATTACTGCAAAGAAATATATCATTACTAGTCCTGATGTCTTTGATTTGTGCCTTTAGCAATGGCGTATTCCCCAGCATTCAGTCATATTCTTGTTTACCATACGGGAACACTGCGTATCATCTAGCGGTAACTCTTAGCAGTATGGCGAACCCGATTGCCTGTTTCCTAGCGGTATTCTTACCGCATACATCGAATCGCTGGATCTCAATTCTGACGACTGTCTGTGCAGCTTTTGTTGCGTACATTGTCGCCACTAGCGTGATGAGTCCAATGCCGCCTTTACATGACTCCGTGGCTGGCGTTGTTGTTGTGGTAAGTATTATCAATTCATATCATTCCTTCTGCGTCATTATACTCATTGTTGTGGGTCATGACCATATACACCCTGCTATATTCATTCAGTACAAATCAATAATCAACAAATTCCCAGGGCTTTTATGTTTAACTTGCACAAGCTAATACGCGTATATGTACGCAACTACTTCCCCTAACTACTTCTATGATTCTCATTTTTTGATCTACTATCCTTCTCCATTTATTTTCTCATATAGCAGTAACATCTTTCACCCTGAACTCCTTCAGAAATATGACTAATGGGTAGCTGTTACTTTTTCTGATATTTGATTTACACATTGTTGTCGGGCGGTTTTGTTTATCAACACCAACCCTAATTATACTCAGACAGTCTGCTGCTCGACTCTCAGTATACTACAGTCACAAGTGACCGCAAACCCAATTCCGATCTGTACAATGTTTTATGGTATCTCTCGCACTCTACCAAAAGTAAGTAAATAGAACGCTTATAAGCATCTCCGCTCTCTACCAACAGTATGTAAAAGACGCTTTAACCATTTCCCTGCAAATAATTAAGTTAAGTTAAGTTAAGATGTTACTTATTAATTTTTCTCAGTTAACAATTCTTTCCAGCTTAAGTTTTTATGTCATGTACATATCGCTCACTCCTTTCAAGAATGTCAGAAATCAACAATCGTCAATTTTCAGTTGTGCATGTTTTCGGAATGCCCAGAAAATGTACTATATCCCAGCAAAAGCGGCATGTTTTTAACTTAATATTTACCCGCTACAGGGCAGAAAGTGTTGTTTTTGCATTTTGAAGAAAAGATATTGTTTAATTATTTTTTTAAATATACTTAATATTTTTCAAATAGAGAAAAAAACCTTAAGGTTTTACCTAAAAAGATCTGTTGCACAGTAAAATGTTCAATAAGTGACTTGATATTTATTTCTAATACATTTCATTATATTCTTAAACTTTAAATTAAAAATGATCTCCTGAAAAATCAAGTCTTTTGATAAATGACGTTGTTGAAAAGAGTGAGTGATATATGAGGTACCAAAAATTATCTCATTAAAAAACCGAGTTACGGCTTCTTTTAAGACGTTAGGTACGGAGTACGCACCAGGTGAGATGGTTAGTTAATTAGTTAAATTGACCTCGCAAAGAAATATGTATTTGTGTCACTGCTGTCATTTGCTAAAATCATTTATCATGATCACACATTTATGTATATATGTACTTCTAAACAGTCACACACCTACTGAATGTCCGGCAATACTTATAAAGTGTTTTGTGCTATTGTTTATTTGTTATTATGTGTAAACATGTATTTCACAACATAATGCGGATATATGTACAAGAAAATATATTTACATATTTCGCAACCTCCACCTTTTTTTTCAATGTGACTCACTAATTGAGAAACCTCCACCTTTTTTTTCAATGTGACTCACTAATTGAGAAACACTGATACTATCACTGATAGTTCACAGTTCTTTAACCCTTTCACTACCAAAATCCTATATATATCGGTTTTCTGTAGTCTGACGAGGAATACCAGATCCGTCGAATCTGATGTCATGATTCATAAAAGTACCAGATAAATATTGTACATTATGTTAGGGATTCCTTCAGGGTTGTGCCAAAAATTTCGATTCACATTTATCATGTTATTTAGATTTGAATGCTCATTTATATCTTACAATTAATAATAATAAAACCCTTATCCGCACCCCAATGGTGCATAGGGCACTGCGTCATATAAACGCAGTGTTATCTTGATTGTTTACACATGAAGGAAAGGTGATCAGCCCTCCGCTTCAGGTACCAGTCCATGGTAATATTGAATAAATATGACAGTGAAACAATCACTTATATTTATTTTACCCCCCTTGGGAATCGAACCCGGGACCTCCAGAACGGTAGCCGAGCGTGCTGACCATTACACTACGGAGGCGGACAATTAGTTTTGATATTACAAAAATTGAGGAACGAGCAAAACAAAGAACATTAAACCAATTTTTTTTTGCAAAAAGTTAGTTCTTAAGTTAGTTGTGATATTCTTGAAATAGATACATTTTACGTGTCAGGGTGATCAACAATATGCAATAAATTGATACAAATATAATACACATATTGCATAACTAAAAAAATATTACAATGATTAAAGAAAACACTTGTTTTATACCACTTGAGTTTTATTAAAGACTACATGTTTCAGAAGTTAAACTTCCATCATTCAGGTCTGTATAATAACTAAAATATAAAATTGTTCTATATATAAGGAGAGTATAATAATAGTAAAATAATAGTAGGAGAGATAATTTGTTCCACATAAAGGGCAAATTATGAATTATTTAGAAAATTTAGAAATCCAAAAAAACCTAAATTCTAATAATAATTTATTAAATAATATATTGTTTCAAAATTCTTCACCTTTGCTTTCCATTTTTCCTTTGTTTTCAAACTCCGCCCCTTGACTAACCCCCTCCCCCTAACTTTCCCCTCTCCTTATTTATAGAACAATTGTATATTTTATATTATAGTTACTATACAGACCTGAATGATGGAAGTTTAACTTCTGAAACATGTAGCCTTTAATAAGACTCAAGTGGTAAAAAACAAGTGTTTTCTTTAATCATTGTAACATGTCTAACCACAAAGTTAATATATTATTAGATTAAAACCAATATTTTTAGCTTTTCCACTTTATTTTTATTTGACCAGCGACCGGGTTTCGTCGTTACCGACATCATCAGACTGGTGGGAGGCTATACAAATTGTTATGTTATATATAAAACAAGGCAGGAGTTGATAACCATGATTTGATATAATTTTATTGAGAAATTAATCTCCTGCCTTGTTTTAAATATAACATAACAATTTGTATAGACTCCCACCAGTCTGATGATGTCGGTAACGACGAAACCCGGTCGCTGGTCAAATAAAAATAAAGTGGAAAAGCTAAAAATATTGGTTTTAATCTAATAATATATTAAAAATGCAATTCCATCACGAAGTGTCAGTGGATAATATAAATCTATTACAAAGTTAATGCGGAAACAATAAATAAAAAAAATATTGTTGATTACTCACACACCTGCTCTATTCCTTTCAATACCAGATGTCGTCAATTTAGTCAGAAAATCGTTGGATTCGCAATATTATACGCACGGTATAAAAAGCGGGTGGACATTAAGCAAGTAGCATTTACTTGTTAGTCGATTTTGTATAAGATTGCATACATTTAGTAACTAAATTCCAGGAAATATTTTAGTCACGCCAAAGGCGAAACTAAAAACAGATTTTTTTCAACAATAGCAGAGAGTGTTTATAAATTATCGAACACCTTTGAATTGTTTATGTTGAAATTACGGTATTTCTAGCGTAGTAACCCCAAAAGTTCTGGTAGCCAAAAGGTTAAAAAGTAATCCATTTTGTTATGTTTATTGTGGTCTAGTTTGAGGTGGATATTCAAATTGTTTATTTAGCTGATTAGATAAAATTAGGTCGCATACTCGTTTGTTGGTCTGAATCGAGATTTCTTATCTTTTTCTTAATTCCATTTACATGATAGATTAAACTTATTTTCACATTTAGATTTTTATTTATTGAATAGCTCTACCTGGCAACGTGTTGCTGTGGCTCAGTCTGTTGAAATTGAAAATAAAGAAAATAGAAAGCACACATTTCTTATGTTTCATTCCGCAATGCTTGTGAAGCAATAAAAGTATAAAAAAATCTACAAAACAATAATGCAATCGAAAACAAAAAAAGTCTAAATGACATCGGCTATTAAGAAGCATGCCGTCCACCATGAGTGTTTAATGTTTGGTATTGCATGTGTTGCTGTTACATTCAACAGATGGCGCTACCATTGCAGTAAAAAAAATGTTTAAATTAACATGATTTTACCTGTCACAAGTATATGAAGGTGAATATTGCGCATGTGTAAAGTGATCACTTAACCAGCCTATGAGAGGTCACAAGCCCTGGAAATACCCAGACTTCCATATTTGTCTATATCTATATTGAGATATTAAATAAATGTAACTATTATTCACTTTAACCATTTTAGTGCTGAAGAACCTGATATTACGCTTCTAGATAGTTCTATCAAAAATGTATGGCGATAAAACGGTTAAGATTAAGGAACAAACAACATGAAGCTCTCGACAAATGCATAATGTCAATATCACACTAATCCTACGCTTAGTGCTAATTCTGACACGCTCGACTATTTACATAGTTCTATCTGCGGAACATTTATTTGTTTACTCCAAATCTCTCTGTGAGGTTGTAAAGTAGAGATGTGACTGAAGAATAACTATTACTGATTCGGTTATCCAATTGGGATAGTATTTGTTACTTTTTCTTGGTTTATATTCTTTTCAGCTTACTCAGACCAGCCTTCTTTTTTTGTCCAGTATTGAGCAAAGGCCTTTCTTTTGGACTTCCACAGTTCTCTATTGGACGCGACTCTTTTCCAGTGCATGCCCGCCACTTTCCTAATGTCATCGGACTATCTTGTTTGGGGCCTACTTACGCCTAGTTCTAGGCCCCCAGTCAAGCATATTTTTCGTCCATCTTTCTTCAGACAAATATGCCACATGACCTGCCCAGTTCCACTTTAGCTCCGCTTTTCAGTTTAAGTTTTTGTAATTCACATTTTCGGTTTCTCCACTTACTTCAAGATCACTTTACACACTTGCAACATTCACCATTCTACCCATGATTGACAACCATACTACATACTCAATTTTTGAAACTCCTACATGTATCATTAATCTCATGACACTGTACATGTGACTTCACTAGAGCCATATATAGTTGGGATAGAAAAGCTTTTATTTAGCAGCGACTCTCTTATTTAGAGAGAAAATTATAAGCTTCTTCTCTTCTTGGTGTAGGCCTTGTAGCTTGTTTTTAAGAGGGATTATGTTCCTGCGATGTCGATCCCCAGCTGTCAATCTATCTCTTTGGCGGTCTGCCCGGGGGTTGGCTGTGTAGTGCAATGTGGGGGAGTCCGGATGGTTCTATTCTCCTCAACATGCGCTTATTATAAGCTTATAAAGGTGTTTTATTTTTATATGTAAATCATACTGTTATTCCACAAGTTGATGTCAAATCAATTTCTAATAACAGTATTGTATTTAAAAATTTATAAACAGATTTTGATATTAATTTCAGTTACCGTAGAACGAGCTACTTGAACTTTGATGTGTTACTTGAGCCCAATACAAAAAAGAGATTTAAATCCGTATTTGGTCTACAATAATGAACGTATTGTGTCAATAAATGTCACCTGTCAGGGAAACAATGAATCATGTCGATACATTCATTATTGTACACCAAATACAGATCTAAATAATTTTTTTGTAGTGAGCTCAAGTAACACATCAAAGTTCAAGTAGCCCCGTTCTACGGTATCTAGATCATTTTTTTAATATATATTTTTTCATATTTCAGGTGTTAGTGTGGATTATCGCCGTTGGCTTGGTGAGCTACATTAAGCTTTGCATCTCGACCATCTTCAGATCTGCTGGAGGATCTTGGATGTTCTACTGCGGAGGTGCTTCCCAGGCGGGCTCAGCCATCGGATCATTAGTTTCATTCTTTTTAGTTAATTACACAAACATTTTTGTGATGAACAATCCATGTCCTTAACACGGTCAATCACGGAAATAGAATCCAATAAACGCCGAAAGACTGAAATCATACTAAGTGATTTCATTTTCGAGGTTAGATTTATACATGTGTAGTCATTTGTTTAGCGGATTTTACCATAAAGGGAGCTGTTACTATTCTTATACCATTTTTGGAGAAATACTATGAAAAAATATTAAATTTATTATTTCGTTGAATACAGGGTAACAGCAATAAATGTAACATCTAAAACTAGTTCAGAATTTATAATAAAAATTAAACATGTAACAATTTTTATTAATATTTAGAGATTTGTTATTAACCCTAAATTACACTACATTTGTAAAATTTACGACGGATATCCAATCTGTGGAGAGCACCGAGGCAACGCATGTAAAGAATGTAATGACAATTACCATGTATCTTTATTTTTTACCGATATTTTATGTTCGTATTTTATATAAAGTTTTCAAAAAACATGTTGCACTCATTTTTCAAATGTTTAGTTAACGTTTTTGCTAAAATGTTAGTTTTTCTTCTTGTCATACTTTTTACGATAGTCCCGTATTAAGGTACATTAAAACAAGTACGTTGGTCTAGGGTTAATCTTAAAATAATGAACAATGAACTATTTTATAGTATCATAAACAATATTTAATGCTGTTTTGTGTGTACAGCGTAGAAATCGGTAGAACTAAATTTAATTTTAAACTAAGCCTTGCTTGTATTGTGATAAATTTTTGATGACAATAACATTTGATTCAAATATAAAATTCATTGTACCTTTTTATATTTTGAATTAATTGAAGTATTATACTAGCCGACTACTTTCTTGTCAGCTTTAAAAAGGTTGACTAATTAGCCTATTTGAAGCGTGGAGTAATTTGAAAAGAAAAGATTTAATTTTGAGCAGAAACACTTACTTTTTCATTGTATTCTAAATACTAATACAAATAAAACAGGTTATTTTATGGCTTTCATAATTCTTATAAAATAATTTGATATATACCTTAAATACATATCTTTAATAAATAGATAACTTCTTCGTTACACGTCGTGTCGGGTCCCCCCGATGTTGATCACTTGTGAGAGTGTTTCCCTATTTTGGGCAGTCCAAAACAGCTCCTTGACACTCTATCCACTGGTGTATATTATGGAGCTAGGAGATCCGCCTTCTTCCATCATCTCTTCGACCCTCGATCTTACCCTTGATGATTAGTTGTTGTAGCTTGTACTTTTCTCCTCCAAGCACATGTCCCAAATAGGACACTTTAATATTCGATATTAGTTCCCTATTCGCTCTAACTCTTTGGAGAACTCTTGCATAGCTGACCATGTCCATCCAGGGTATCCGAAGTATTAAAAATACTGTCGCCTCTTCAATCAAATAATTTTTTAATAATGGTTCAATTATTAAACTAACTATCTAGTTGGTTAATTAGTCAACTTAGCCGACAAATGCCTAATCATATCCCTAATACATAATTATGGATTACATTTTCAAAGACTCCATTGTCTGCTGTTAAACTACTTCTATTATTATCACAAAATATTATATGTAGTAGCAATTTTTATCTGTATCATTCTATATTCAGGATAACATGATTTGTATAAAAAGATTGTTAAACAATCTAATCAATTTATCACATTGAGTTGTCTGGGTCACATGCTTACAAAATTTAAAAAAAATCTTTATTATCTTTTCACTACTGATGTCACATGTGATCTTTTCAATTTTAGAAATATACTAGAAGTCTCATACAGAATGGGGTAGGGTTAATATCCCTAACTTTGAAGGTTTATCCCTTTAAATGCCGGGAGGTATTGATAAGGCTGTTTCCGGAAAGCGGCAACATTTTATGAAAAGTAAAACTTAACCAATTTTTTTTAAATATATTTACTTAAAGATATGAGCACTTACCAAATATGTTCCATATTGGGAAGAAGCAAGTGCAAAGATGAAAACATTTGCATGCTTATTTTGTATGGTCGGCCTGGCTAGCACAGCATTGGAGCGCGTAAATGTGTTTAATGCAGAGAACCAGTTAATAATAAAAAATAATGGTAGAAAACATTTGTATTATATTGTTACAGCCGTCGTGTTTGTTTTGTTTATACTTAATGGTTTGTAACACAAGGTTTATTCCCAATCCAAGTGCGATACAATTTTATGCATGATCTACATTGGTCTCAATCTGGGGAAGAAGTGCAGGTTGCCAACGGTTGTTTTCCAGTATACGTGCTCCAGGCAACATGGTACAATATATTTCGGTAAGGTTGAAACTGGAAGTTAATGTTATTGGGTTTTAAACAACAGTAATGTCCTTCATTGTTGGGTACTGCTGTAGCCTTCATTGTTAGGCACTGCTGTAGTCAGTTCATGAAGTTCTGCATAACGCTGCGAAGAATCTGTTGCGGAATGCGGCTTACTTTAAAACCGTTGCATTCTTTGATATTTATACACCTTACTCTTAAGGTAGTCCCATGTAGCCGCACAAAGTTAAATCTGTCATTCGCCCGGGACATTAAATATCACTATGCTGGGAGATCAAAACAGCGATTGAATTTCTAGCAATGTTGCTGAAAACACACTATTCCTTAATTCATTTGTTGAAGTTGTGGTTCAAAAAAAAAGTTGGATCATCTTTACATATCGGTCAGAATTAATGGTAACAGCAAGGTTGTTCGACTTGATGAAATATGGCCCCCCGATGGTTCTCTGACCCTCAACTTTCTTACTCAACAATACCACATTGCATGGAAGCTCTCCACCCATAAAAAGTCGATTTTCAGTCAGGAACAGCATTTCAGGGAAGAATTTAACCAGTATGCTTCGCATTTTGCACTGCAACAGTAGACTTGTTATGACCAAGCCATGTCTATAACTGATGGCAGCATTAATTAAAATTTTCCATTGCTACTGCTTCATTAGAGCAAATCTCCACCCTAACAATGCCACTTTCAAAGTTGGAATAATTCCCTGCCTCACCCTGTACAAGATATTTTGGTGTTTACTTTTGATTTGATTTAACTGTGAAAGTACCAGATAATGAATTAGATGAATCTCTTTTTAATTTAAGTTTTACTTCGTGAATACCACTATTTCTTAAAATTTATTGCAACACGTGTTTTGATGCATCATTTTCAAACACCATATACGGTGTTTAAAAATGACGCGAAATGCATCAAAACACATGTAACGATAGATTTTAAGAAATAGTGGTATTTACCAAGTAAAACTTAAATTAAAAATGGATAGATTTTTCCACAAAGTGACTGCCGAATCAATTGATTAAATTAGATGAATCTCGTTTGACATTGATTTTTTTTAAACAAAAGAAATGTTGTTGTTTAATATAAAGCTTTAAAAAATATATATAAATATAGTATCATGCATCATGCCCTTTTATTTAAATTTGCTCTCATACTGAGAATTTAACTATCACTTAAATAATACGATAGTCTGTTGAGAATCAATATATACTTAACTCAGCATAAGTTACATTAGCATTATATGTACTATAAATTTAAATACACATTTCGCAAAAATACTGAATTTAATAATTTTTTATGTTTTAAATTTTGTCAAGAGACCAACGATGACCATTATTTTATTTTTTGATCTCTGTTATATTTTTATTTGATAGTTACCAATGTATGTTCATGCATTTTAGTGTTTGAAATGTTTGGATGTTTTATATATGTATTTATAAATTTCATATTGAGTACACATACTAAGTACCGCCATAATTTATGTTCCTTAGTTATTATGAAATACACATTATATATTTCATTTTTTTTAAATCTGAGAAATTATAATGATTAGTTTTGTATGTACTATTTTTTTTATAATGAAATATGTAATTTTTTGTACTTTTTATTTTCTATTAATGTGTTGACTGTTTTTGGAACACATTTTGTGTACGAGTTGTGTCCTATAAATACAGATACCAGACTGCTTTACGTCAGTTTCCATTCCATTCTGAAAAACTTTCTGTAAAAATAATCAGTCATGGATTTATTCAAATATAACATAAGTATTTTTCAGATATCAATCCTTTTTTACTCGCACCACATCTGTCTGCAAGTAGTTTTTAATTTTGAATGAGTAAAAGGCAAAACACACAGAGCACTTAAACTTCTTACCCTGTAGGTACATTTTAGCATTAAAGAACAGTATTATTATGGATTTTAATTTTTTTGCTATTACTTACGATAAAATTTAATTTATTTTTAAATACTTCTGCTCAATTAATTAGAATTTCTTGATTTAAACTCCATGTGTAAAAGTACCCTTACATATACCCTAAGAATGTTGGAAGGACAAAAAACTTGGAAATATAGTATTGATTTAACTTTTATTTAATTTAACTTTTTTTGAAGATGAATATTTGGGTTCTTGTTATATAAGCAAATAATTTAATAACATACCGTAAAATGGGGCTACTTGAGCTTTGATGTGTTACTTGAGCCCAGTACAAAAAAAAATCGATCTGTATTTGGTCTACAATATTTCAATTCAATCAATTTATTTATTTATAGTTAACATACACATTTTTTTCATTCAAACCCTTATCCGCACCCCAATGGTGCATAGGGCACTGCATCATACAAACGCAGTGTTATCTTGATCGTTAACACATGAAGGAAAGGTGATCAGCCCTCCACTTCAGTTACCAGTCCAGGGTAATATGGAATAAATAAACATACACATTACAAACTTAAATATAAATCGTATACATTAACAAAAATAGAAAATAAGCAAGAATACTATAGCTGAAGGCGTAGAAGAATCCCGCTTCGGAAAACTCCTTCAGACACATGGAACAGATCAATATCCAATGAAATATTGTTCAACATAGCGGTAGCCATTCCTACAGGCATAACCATCGGCAGGTTGGTCCTGTGTATAGGAATGTGAAACAAATGTGAAAATAATAAATGTATGTTCATAATTCATTGTTTCCCTGACAGGTGACACTTATTGTCATGATACGTTCATTATTGTAGACCGAATACAGATTTAAAATCTCTTTTCTGTACTGGGCTTAAGTAACACGTCAAAGTTCAAGTAGACCTATTCTACGGTACCATTTTCGCAGGCCTAAGCGGCCCAGTTTGAAAAATAGGAATCAAGTCGAGTTAGAGTGGCCCCAAAAACTCTAAATCAGAGTTCGGGACACTAAGCACGGGACCACAGTCCGACACAATTATTTACATAATATTCTTGAAAAAGAAAATAAGAACAGAAAAAAATTTAAAATTAATAGAAAGGGAAATAAGCTATTGCTTAGTAAAATTTAAATCAGTCAAAGATGATCAGAATCAATACATATAATTTAAAAACTTTCTTACTTATATTATTAAAAATTGACCAAGTATATGAATGAATTATAGTTCCTAATTTAAAATAAAACATCCAGCTCTCAAAAAACTTAAAATTGTTTTTGTAGACACATTATTCATAAGGCGTGCTGATACTTGAGAGTGTATTTTGATTAGAATTATAGCAGTGTAGTTTTTGTGTTATTAGAATAATAGGTTTTTAGAGTTTATTACACTCCAGTATTTTTAGTAATGCATTTATTTAATGCTAAAAAAGTTTACAAAGTTTCAATTTCAAAATTAATACTGTTGTTTGTTTTTTAAATCAACTTAACATAGGGTTCGGATAATGTAGTACAAAGTGAATATACAAAAGTATTAACCCATATTTTGTTTTTTTTATTTATTATTAAAATATACTAGGCTTATAAGTGATCAAATTTGTCTATTCAGCAAATAAAATTGTTCTATTGGAGTAATTATTTTAAATTTGTGAATTTTTGTCACACTGGCCTCTTCTGGACACTTGCAGTAAATTACCGCATAATCACATCATTGCGTCTTTACATTGATTACAATTTTTCAAAAATGTTGCATTTTACCGTTTGATAAACATGAGAAACTGAAAAAATTCATATTTAACCCTTTGTCTACAAAAATATGAAACATTATCTTTTTCTCTTGTAAAAGTAGTTGTAGTTGAAGTACTCTGGTGAAAAATAGCAGATCTGAAGTCATGATTTATAAAAGTATCAGATGGGTTTTGTACAGTATGTATAGGATTCCTTTAGGGTTGTACAATATTTTTCAATTCATATTGTTTTTTTTTTCCATCAGTTATATATCATCGTCCGCCTCCGTAGTGTAATGGTCAGCATGCTCGGCTACCGTTCTGGAGGTCCCGGGTTCGATTCCCAGGGGGGTTTAATAAATATAAGTGATTTTTTCACTCTAATATTCATTCAATATTACACTGGACTGGTACCTGAAGTGGAGGGCTGATCACCTTTCCTTCATGTGTAAACGGTCGAGATAACACTGCCTTTATATGAAGCAGTGCCCTATGCACCATTGGGGTGCGGTAAGGGTTTTATTATTATTATATATCAATATTTAGAATTATATCATCATCTTACAATTACTTATATTACAAAAATACTTAAAGAGAAACGAGGAAAACACAGTACAGTAAACCAATTTTGTTTCCGCGAAAAGTAAGTTGTTATACCTTCAATGCTATGATATTCTTCAAATAAATATATTTGTACGTGTCAGGGTTAAAAAAAAAAGCAATAAATTGATACTAATACAATACATATGTATAAAGCATAAGTAAAAAAAAATATTGTGTATTTTTTCAAGGCACAGGAAAAACTGATTGGATTTGATTTGATTATGCGGTGTGCTGGATGAGATTTTATTATACTAACATATTTTTATCTAAATTAAGGTAGGTATTATAAAATCGTAATATGCACTTCATTGGTGACTTCATGATCATTTTTATTTTAAGTGATTTTTAAAGGTGATTGCTTAGTTATAATATAGAACTATTGAATTTGTAGAAATTAGTAATATGGTAGAATTAAGTATTACTTAATTCTTCTTTTAATATATTCCAAACTAAACCAGTTTTGGCAAATTATGTGGACGTTAATATTTTTAATTTTCTACTGATTGGAGCCATTTTCTAAAAAACTTTATTTTTTAACATAACGTGGTTTGCGAGTGGCCTACTCATTTCATTACAATTATTCTACTATAATGTATTTCACACTCATGTAATTCATACTGTAATAATTGTCACCCTTCCTTCCATTATCTGAAAAAGATACCGGTGTATACACATATTGAATTAATAATGAAACAAGGTTGATTAAAATATTAAATTTGTTTATTTTAAAAAAAGTGTTTAAAGAGCATTAAAATAATATGAAAATGCTTAAAGAAATGTAAAAATATTTTTAAAAACTATATAAAATAATTCCTTTGCAAATTGTAATTTTGACAACACATATCAACGGCCCGGCCCCTATATAAAATCTGTTATGTATTTATAAAAGCGTTAATATATTTCGATTTACGTAGGAACAATTGATATAGCCATAATTCGGTATCACATTAAGTTTCCATCCTTACTATAATACATATTATATAATAAACATGTAATGGTGGGGACTGACTGGAGCCATTTCATTGTAAAGTAATACGTTACGATGCGAGCATTCTTTAGTCAGTACAGCGAGCCAAGCGCTCCATCCACAGTCAGAGCGTTTGCCGCGAGTGATGTTACGTTACGACGAAATGCTCCGGTCAGTCCCCACCATGAAATATGTTTTTATTATGCTTACCTATATAATACAAGTTGGACAGTATAAAAAGTGTTGTTCAGTATAAACAGTTTAGTTCTATCAATCTTATTGTAAAGCAAATTGGTTGATTAACCTACTCTTTACATATCTCCAAATTTTCAATATCATCAACATGGTCAGACTTGCTGATCATTTGTGTAAAATGAAGATGTGAAACATCTTAAATCATAGAGCGTCTCTTCTCCATTGAAAAAAATTCCTCACAGAGATTTCACGGTTTTCTTACAGTAGGTAAAAACATTAAACATATGATAAAGATCTTAAGAGATTGTTGTTAAATGAGGTTTTGTTAATACCACACCATACTAATTAAAGAAATTATCTGTAATGTATAAATATAATAAACTATTTCATTTTACAATATCTTTTAATTTTACTCCCCCATATTTTCATCTTCTATATTAGTTTTTAATTATGATATCAATATTACATATTAAGTTTACGCATCAAAGAAAGAAGTTTTATTATATTTTTATACATTTGATCGGTTTCGATACTGGTGCTTCAAAATTGTCAGTGCAATATTCGATGTAAGAATTCCCTTGGACTTTAAGGATTTTATATCGTTCTGTAAGGAAGGTTGAATTTTACCAAACTTAGCGACTACTTTCTTTCTTTCAGCATCAGAAATGTGCGGTAAAACCGCCGCTGCCATCTCGAGGGCACTGACTTTAACGCAGTTGTACCATATCGGGGTTAAATCTAGTTGGGAAATTACCGGACAAATTGGTAATAATTTTAGGGTATTGTAACAATCCTCTTTTTGGTTTCCACTTAAAGGTATATCAAGTTGTTTAAACGGATTTAACAGGACATTGCTCCACGCATCTACGTAAGATTGATTATAAAACGGTTTAGAAGAATACAAAAATTCTTTCACTTCGACTAACATTCCGAATTTGAGCATCGCTTTCATAATTTGGTCCAAAATATTGTCATCGAGTTGTAAATTATACACGAAAATTATCTTGAGTACGAGCAATATCGTGGAATGGTTATGTTCCCGCGCATTCCAAATCTGGACTAAAGCGTCAATTTTATTTTCTAAGAATATCGGTGTTAAAAATTCTAATCCCATTGAACACAGACAATTCATGAAATACAACTCCCATAGTTTAGACCACAGAGCGACGGCTGTGTAATTGGTCACTTTCTCTATGACGTCGCCGTCTGCCAAGCTTATGAGGCATTGCAAAGCTCTTATCCTATTGTTATAATTCTCCAAGGAATCACTTTCACCGAGGGCAATGTGAGATAAGTACAGAGCGGCCATCATCGGATTGCTTCCTTTGAGAATATAGCAAGCCTTCGCTAATGTTTCTTTACCCAGTGTACCATCTTCTACGGATTTAGGCTTGCTATGGATGCCGGCATTGTGGTTGTGTTGAGTTTTCGTTTGGTTAAGGATTCTTTCTAAAATATTCATCCGTAATGTCGACGAATTCAAGCCATTCGCCTCGGCAATATCATCGACGGTAGCGTTTATATTGGGACATTCGGTGACTGTGAGAATAGAATCGTGATTATACAATGCTTCGATAAGTCGGTTAGGGTTGTCGCAGAGAGACAACAATTTTTCGTCGGATAAACCGGCTTTGTGAAGGATGTGAGCAGTTTGTGTCAGCAAATGCTTGGACTGCATTTTCTTTAAGACGTTATTAGGTTGTATTTTTGACCAATGTTCGGCAAACTGATAGCACATATTCGCTGCGGCTACTTGATCGGCCCCTATGGCGCTTCCTTGATAGACGTAGTAGAAACAAGCGCCGGCCCATTCTAAATTAGTTATTTGTTGAATGCATTTGTGTGCTTGTTTTAAAAGAATACCGTTTTGCAAGTTTAATGACCACTTGAAGGCTCCGGATTCATTGGGAACCTTCTTCTGAGTCATGCTCTCTCGGACGGCGCTGCTACAAATCATGTCACATCTCACCTGCAGCTCCACGTCTAAAGGCAATAGACCAGCTATTGGGAGCCAACGTTCGTACGTTGAAAGAGTCAGCTCAGATTTCAAGTTACTCCAGCAATCTCCGGATATGAGGGATTGAAATGGGAGACGATAATATCCAACAGCGGGGAAGGAGTTCTTCACGTTGTAAATATCCAGTTCTGACTGTCTGGGTTTGCTTACTCTAGTATAAGTTTGCAAAAATTTTAACAACAAAAACTCTTTTGTGAAAACTTGTTCACAACCAGCATGCTTCAAAAGGTCTATGATCAACAAGAAAACTTCGTAAGAATATTGGCTAACGGTGATGTTTGTTAAATTCTGAAAATTGATTTCGCCATTATTGAAAAGCGTAGTGAGATTCTCGATCAAGTCTTTTTTGTATTTTATTTTATCGATAATACTGATACATTTTTGAATAAAATCTGGTTTCAAAGGTTTGACTACGGAATGCTTAGTTCCATAATTATCCGTATAATCCTCCAGATCCGTATTCCAAGACTTCAGAAGAGAGAAAAGATAAAACATCAAAGCCTGATCTAGACTTATTCCGGTGACTATACAAAATTCTTCCAACGTGAGGAAGTTAAAAGTGTCAATATTTACCAATGCTTCTAGAAAAGAGTTCATATTACAAATAGTATTTTCTTGCGTGTATTCTTTGAACGATATTCCATATTTTTCCAATTTGGAAGCGATGTTATTTTCCGAGTACACTGTGAACGCTTGCTTGTATGGAATATTGACATGTTGAAACATTTCCTTGCACTGCAGAATATACTGAGCGACTTTCATCTTTCTATGTGTATCCCCGAACTCGGTCAACATATCATTCAGCCAAACTTCTACGGAGGAGTGGCAGAACATTAACATCGATATATTCAGATGATCTGGCTGCTCGAACGCTAGCATTTTACTAATGAGAACTTTCACCATGCTGTTACCGAGGTCGGTTAACCAATTCGGACTAGCTATATTGCCTTCAAAGTCCTTGATCGTATTATAAGACAAGATTCTTGGGAAATGTATGTCGTTTTGTTGAGATTGAAGTTTCAGCAAGACATTCTTCAAGCAGACAGACCCGTCATTGCAGAAGTCCGATTTGCAGAGACAATATCCGGACATATTGTTAGTTTTATTAGAAATACTTTTAGACATTAACTGGCTCCAAAGAGGGATGATTGAACTTATGATATGAGGATTATAAAACGGAGAAACTTTCCACGAACTTAATATTTCCTTAGTGTTATTATGAGAGTAATAAATTGCCATTATCCAGCTGCAAACATTTATTACGTACGATGACAATTCCATATAGTCACAATTCAGAAGAGCCTTTAAAATATGATTTAAAACATTGAATAAAATGGTGTAATTATTGCAATCGATGTGATGGATAAGCTCAATGATGATATCGACAGATTTTATATCATTATCGAGAATACAATACTTATTTCCAAATATAAGATTTGCCAAAACATACTGTTTATCTGAATTAATTTCACGTAAAAGAGTAAGGATACTATCGGCTTTAGAAAATTTTAAACAAGATCCGATGCGAACGGACAGAGTGACGATTTCTTTTATATTTTTTCTTTTTTGTCTAAACCGAGCGAGATCTTTTTACACCAACTTCTAAATAAGTGGTGACGAGTCTCTTCGATGCTATATTCGCTTAAAGAAATATTAAATTTCAGTTTGTTTTTCAGAATGTAAATGTTATACAAATTGTCAAGAATGACATTATCTCGAATGTTTATAGACTTTAAGAAATCTATGTGGTTACACTCTATTTCATCATTGATCAAATTGGAATAAAGCAAATCTTCCAATTTCAACAACAATGAATTTACGCACATTTCTTTAAAACCGTCCTTCATTTTGTGGTAAAGGTTCAAAGCCTGATTTATTTGCGAGGTTTGTAAATACTGTTCGATGCACATCATGTAGGAGTCATCTCGGAGATGGTAGTAGACGTCGGTAATGGTCTCAATATCTGCCAACATTTGCGAGTCCCCTTTTCTTATAATGAGCCTTATTAGAAATTCGTAATCTTCCGGAGACAATTCGTGGCATTTGTACTTCATTAATATACTTTTGATCTCGGCATTGACGATTTCCTGGGAGATGTTTTTGGACAATTCGTGTTCGAGACGAGCCGAGCTGTGTGCGATTTGTCTGACTTTCGGAGACCACGGGATGGGAGCGGACTTTAGGAAGAGAAGTATGCATTTAAATTTATCCGCCTCATTATTGATGTAATTCAACAAAATCTCCATTTTGTTTTCATCCACGATGGGTGACATACTTATGACCTCTTCTACGTGCTCTCGTATCAAAGTATCGCGAGTAATGCTGTGCCGCATCTCAAAATCTTGCAGATAATTTGCCAGTAATGAAACAAGGTCTTCCGCGAAGCATTTGCGCAAAATGAGTTTCGCAAGCTCCTCTCTGCTGAGCGTCGTAAAATCTTTTAAGGAGACTATTATGTTATACGAGCTCTTGAGAGTTTGAATATTCTTGAGGCAGTGAATCAAGAAGTAGAATTTTTCAGATTCGACAGACATGAAATTCACCATAGTTTTTCCGTGAAATATCAACGGAGTTAGTTTTTCTGCCAGTTGAACTCCAATTTCCGGCCAGTGTTTGGAATTTTCCAGGGATACAATTCTCTCTTTAGCCCAAATTATAATTATATCCGCACTATAAGGTTTTACACTTATAACGTTTGGTACGTAATATTCTAGCCACCTCAACAGAATATTCAGTTTGATATCGCTCGCAACCGAGTACAAAAGCGTGGATACATTTTGCTGAGTTAAATTATGAATAATATACGGGTAACATTTAATCCAAACAATACAGGCTAGATCCAATTGGTCGTTAGAAATTAATTTTAAAAGAAGGGCATACGGTGTTAGTTTTGTCATTTCATCCCATTCTATTTTGTTATCGTAATCTTCCAATTCCATAAGTTTAAACACTTCAGTTTTCCACATCAATTCGTTAAATTTCTCTCTAGAAATGGTATTATCAATATTTTTTATATATTGCTTACCAAATTCGAGCAAAACACACAATTTTGCATCCGATTCAGCACATTCTAAGCAACAATTCAATATAAAATCATTATTTTCGCAAGTGGACAGAATTTCCTTCAACTCTTGGAGATGCTCGGATGAGAAATGTTTTTTTAGATTTGCGAGAAGACATTTGGCTTTTAATTCCAGGACAGCAGCCGGCGAGAGGTTGTTTAATTTGGCAAATGTTTCAGCCCCTTCGTAATTTCTGGAAGAAATAAGTATCTCCAGCTGCGATAGAGGAGAGTTTTCTTGGATGTGATACATGTATATTTTATCATCTTTGATATCCAGATAAATTGCCGAATCTTCTACTCCGCCGATTATAAAACAGTTTTCTGTGACGGGAATGTTATATTCGACGTTATACTCGTAGAAATTGCCGATACACAGTTCGCGTTCATTGCTAGACGATTCTTTTAAAAATAAGAATTTATCTGAGTTGGTAAACGGTACAACACATTTTGCGGTGATTGTTTCAGTCAACAATATGCTCTGGTTAGTAACAGGACAGACGGCCAGAATATAATTATCATCTGTCAGTTTTACGCAAACAGTTGAGAGATTAATATGTTCAACTTTTTTCTCGGCTATTTCAATTTTTATAATGGTTTCTTCGTTTACCTCGCTGTACTTGATTCTCTTGACTGTGAAATTGATGAAATCGCCCTCATTTTCCTTTTCAGGACCTAGAGACAAGTGATGGTAGATTAAACTGTTAATAGCTACGATAAAGCCGCCATTTGCTTCTTCGTAGATCGAGACCTTTGAAAACTTGTCATCGATGATGCTATCTGCGGTTTGTGAAACTCTTTTGGATGCCAGGTCGATTTTGTAGAGAAAACCATTTTCCAGTATCAGAACTATACAGTCTGCGTTTTTCTGAATAATCAACCCGGAAATATTCGCATCAAACACCTTGTAAAGATGCACCACATCGCACTTGGTATTGGAAAACAGCAACAGTGTGTTTTCAAAGTAAATGCACACATACGGATTTCTGATGGTGGAGTGAAATTTCGGTATAGACTTGAAATTGTCTGTCTGGAGAATGTTGGAGATTTTCACGGCGAAATTACTGGTTCCTTCATTATGATGCACGATGCTTGAAAATTCTTCAGGAGAAGATGACTTATCTATAAATGTCCACGTCCCCATATTTACCTGTAATCAAACAAACATTCTTATAAAAAACCACCCAAATTTTGCACATCTCTTTTTTCCCACATATATCCATAGCAAATGTTTTATTTTATGACATTTTGGCTTCCAAGGTTTCTAAAATCAACATCAGCACCATCAATTTATTTCATGATTTTTTCTTTTTTTTACTCCACATGCAAAAACTATTAAGAGTAGAAATGAAATCGCAAATCGTTAGTTTTATCGGTAAAACACACAATTTTTTTGAAATTATATTTTGAAAGAATCTTTGAGAAGTTAGGTAATATTGACTGTCCATAACTCCAGATAACATGGCAGAATAGTTGAAGAACAAACAAAAAATACTGTACATCGAGTAATAAAAACAAAAATATAGCCAGAGTGCGCAGTTTAATCATTCATAGTAGGTAGTTTCAAATCATTAAAAAAAACATTACGCAAGGGTATTACTATGACTCTGTATTGATGGAATTTTGAAGTATCTCTTGTAACAAGTAAATCTCGACATTTTAATCTTAAAAAATATTGAATTTACTTACATTAGACCAAAGTAGTATCGCTAAAACACAACTGTCACAAGTGTGAACAAGAAAAATGCGAATAACCCACCGATTTTATAAACGTAAAAATACAACATTAAATGCAAACATGAACACACGAGCGATTTCCGCCTGACCACGATTTGACCAAAAATTGACAGAAATGCAAAAATTGTTGATTTGACGGGCGACGGGTGGCCGACCGGTAAACAAATTTCAAATTCAAACCCGTATAACTATTGCCACTATCAAAAATATTTCATTTGATTTAGGTACTTATTTATGTGCAGTTTTACAGGTTTCAATGCTGAATAAATTATTTCAATAATGGTAACACTAAAAAGTATAACTTTGACATTTGGTTCACCCGAAAATACATAACCGTGAAAAGGAGAAAGTTTGCAACAATTTTTATATTTGTAAATGGATAAAGGATATCTCTAAAATGTTATTTAAAAGCAGAGTGTTGAGTAATTTATTGGTACGTTAGTTTATGGATGAATGTACTTTTTCTACGAATCTGTCGCAGAAATGTGTTGATATTTTTCCTTTAATTTATTTTACAGAATAGCAGAAAATATTTACATTCTTCATCCATCAACCATCTTAACTTGGTGCCTATAGTGGTTGAGCAAACAGGACGAGGGGAAAGAGCGTATGACATATTTTCCCGCTTACTGAAAGAACGGATAATATGTTTGATGGGACCTATTCACGATGATCTGAGCTCTCTTGTCGTTGCGCAGCTATTATTTTTGCAATCAGGTAATATATTCATTAGAACTTTACACTGAGGTTTGTATTGATGACTGTTATATTTTGTGTAAACTGGGATGTGGTCTCCAATCGGGAGATTTTTGTATATTCCATAAGTTGTCTCAACTCAGCAAATAAAAAACTTTTCCCATTCTTTCATCTGCGAAAATTTGTTTTTAAATTCCTTACTCTCTGCACTATACTATTTAGATATCCACCTACCTAATCTTTGCTAGTGGTGTGCTATATAATTAAGAATAGGATACATCGTGGGTAACCCACGATAATGTCCTGTTATTTTTCTCATCAGTAAATCTTTTATTATTATTTTTTTATTCATTTAATATATTTACATTTTTATTTATAACATAATAACATTTGAATCATTTATGCATATGGAGAACTTTTATATTTCGATTCGCTGTGCCTCTCCATAAAAGAGTCTGTGCTCTTGTGCTTGGAAAGGGACTTACACTCGTGGTTTAATGTTATATAATAAAAGATATAATAGTTTTTTTTTATATATATTTTTTTTAAGATTTAAATGTATAGAGCTTTAATTTTTTTCTTAAGGATTTTTATATCATCTTTTTTTTTTAATTTCTTTAGGGAGTTTATTGAAATGTTTGATTGCCAAATATTTGAAGTTTTGCTGAAATTGCTTGGTGTTGCATTTTGGAGTAGAAAAATCGTTTGAGAATCTCGATGATAATTTTTTTGTTAGATTTAAATAGTTGTCACCCTTTAGTATTTGAAAAACTGCGGTTTTTTTATAAATGGATTCTATATTTGGGACTTGAAATTTTTTAAATAATAATTTTGTTGGAAATATTTTTTTTTCTCAATATGACTTTAATTATGGTTTTCTGTACTATTTTCACTGAGTTCAGTATGTTGTTGTATGAGCCTCCCCATGCAATAATGCCATACTGTAGTAGTGAGTGTACGATAGCATAGTAAACTCTTTTTAGGTTATCGATGGTTAGTATGTTTCGGATTCTAATGAATAATCATACAAAATATTTTCATTTAAAAAAATGCAGTCGGTATTATTCTTGTTGAAATTTGTAAAAAATTAAAGAAGATATAAAGAATTTAACTCTCGTGCCGAAAATGCCATCATGTTATTATTATTATTGTTATTATACCCTTTTTGTCACAATAGATCTATACTGGTCACAGTTGGAAGCCTTATTGACAGGCACTGACTCCTCAAATAAGAATAAAATTATTATAAAATTTTTCATACAATTATTTTTTACCTTAATTTAACTGTTTCTAATGTCTTTGCAGAATCTAGTAAGAAACCAATTCACATGTATATCAACTCACCGGGAGGTAGTGTTACCGCTGGTCTGGGAATATATGATACAATGCAATACATCCTTCCTCCAATAGCGACATGGTTTGTTCAATTAACATTTTTTTTACCTAATTTTTTTTAAGAACATTTTTTTGACAATAGGATCCTTTTTCAGATCAGGAATAATATTTTAAATATATTTTTAAATTTTAGTGATGTATGTATGAAAGATGTTCAGGTGGTGTATATCATTATATGTATAGGAGAGAATGCAAGACTGACATAAGCATTATCATATTAAGAAAGGTGTGTTGAGATGGTTTGGGCATGTGAATAGAATGAGTGAAGAAAATACAGTTAAAAAATTTATAAGGCGAATGTAGTTGGTAATTTCTATTTTTCTATTTTTGCTTATATTATTCTATTTTGCTCCTATTATTCTATATCTGCTTCTGCAGAGGAAGACCGGCAAAAATTTGTCATGATCAAGTATTTCAAATACTTGAAAGTGGTTAGGTCGGGAGGCGGAATAATCGGCGTGTATGTATGAGAAGATATATGAATGTGGATAAGGCAAATTGCGTGCAAATACAGATTGGCGTTGTGTTCTTTTCTCTCTGCCTACCCCTGCGGAAGTAGCGTGATGGTTAGTTAGTTAGTGATGCATATACATTTTGCCTTGTCAGGGATTTGTCAAAAACAGTTTTTCATCCATGCCCTAGCGATGCCAAATGTACATCAACATAAGTCAGATTTCAAATTTTTTAAAAATCTAATTAGATATTTATTGGATTTGTGTCATTTATTTATGTCAGTGTAAGTTCATTTAACCTTTTAACCGCGTTAACTTTGTTCCTAAGAGACGCCCGTGCGCGGTGGTATTTCGCCGTTTTTTAAATGATAACTTTTATCATGTATTTAGTTAAGAAACGATTTATTTTCCTAAACAAAAACGTTCAATGGGATTCATTGTGCCTTTTTGGTACATACACGTGTGTCACATTATTCTTGAAATATATCGTAATATAAACAAATTAGATCGTAACATAAATAAATCAAAGCACGCATCGTGTGTCATTCTTACCCAATGGCGATGCGTAGCGTCGAGAGTGAGACAGATATAGGGCTTGATTATGGCGCGGACTAATTACCAACCGCAAGAAAAATCAGGGATCTGTTCTTTTATTTATCCTTGTGATGTTACAAATTATTAGTCAGATATTTCAACAGATGTCATAAGGCCAAGGATTGACGTATTATGTTATCCAAAGTTCCACACCATGAAAAAATCCCTCTAAGTTGAACTGAGGTTCGAAACTTGGAGCAATGTAAAAACACAAACGCTTATGTCAGCCGCGTATGGGGCATGTTTTGTTAAAACACATACGGTTATGCTAGCCGCGTGGATCCGGTTAGTAAAAGCTAGCTCTTCATTTCATCTCTTAATGCTCAATCAAATAAGAAACAGGTCCTATCCCCTCTTCAACCTTCAACAACCTAAGGACACAACTCTTAACCGGATCCACGCGGCTCGCATAAGCGTATGTGTTTTAACAAGACATGCCCCATACGCGGCTGACATAAGCGTTTGTGTTTTCACTTTGCTTCAAGTTTCGAACCTCAGTTCAACTTGGAGGGATTTTTTCATGGTGTGGAACTTTGGATAAAATAATACGTCAATCCTTGGCCTTATGACATCTGTTGAAATATCTGACTAATAATTTGTAACATCACAAGGATAAATAAAACAACAGATCCCTGATTTTTCTTGCGGTCGGTAATTAGTCCGCGCCATAATCATGCCCTATATCTGTCTCACTCTCGACGCTACGCATCGCCAGTGGGTAAGAGTGACACACGATGCGTGCTTTGATTTATTTATGTTACGATCTAATTTGTTTATATTACGATATATTTCAAGAATAATGTGACACACGTGTATTATAGAGTACCAAAAAGGCACAATGAATCCCATTGAACGTTTTTGTTTAGGAAAATAAATCGTTTCATAACTAAATACATGATAAAAGTAATCATTTAAAAAACGGCGAAATACAGCCGCGCACGAGCGTCTATTAGGAACAAAGTTAACGCGTTTAAAAGGTTAAATTTAGACTTGGCTTCACATACGATGTTTGAAAATGATGCAAAATGGAAACACGTGTCACAATAGATTTTAAGAAATAGTGGTATTTACCAAATAAAACATAAATTAAAAATACATAGATTTTACCACAATGTGACTGCCGAATCAATGAATGGAATTCAAATGAACTAATTTGCCTTATTTTAGGTGTGTCGGTCAAGCTTGTAGTATGGCATCGCTTCTATTAGCCTCTGGAGCTCCCGGGATGCGCCACTCTCTACCAAATGCCAGAATTATGATACATCAGCCATCTGGCGGTGTTCAGGTAATATGATTTTTAAATTTATTTGTACACAAATTGTATGAAAAAAATCGGTAAATTTAATCTAAGTTCTTTTAGCCTCATTATATTTGTTCAACTACTTTTTGTGTCAGCTCATCAGGTTGCTATTAATTCACATAAAATGCAATCTCGACAATACACGTGTAGGCCGCAATAATGTATGTAGAACTGTGAGATGCATGGATTGTTTTTTATTTTTTTTTAATTTAAATAAACCAATTTCATATTTACAACGTTTTGAGTGTGTCCAAATACTTGTTCACAAAATCTGGATTATCTCCAATTACAGGAGTCACTTTCATATTATTTTTTAACATCTCATCAAAGATGAAGAAGAATATGGAAGTCTGGGCATTTACGGGGCTGACGACCGTCATAGGCTGGTTTAAGTGATCACTTTACACACGTGTAACATTCACCAATTCTACCCATTATTGACAACCAAATTTCTAAATTGGTTCATATATATAGAACTTCCAAGAATTTGAGTAGTGTGGTTGTCAATAATGGGTAGAATTGGTGAATGTTACACGTGTGTAAAGTGATCACTTAAACCAGCCTATGACGGTCGTCAGCCCCGTAAATGCCAAGACTTCCATATTCTTCTTCATCTTTGATGAGATGTCAACAAACAATTTTATATTTGACAACTCAACATAGATGAAAAAGTCTAGGTATTTACAAAGCTTATGACACTTTCTTTCATATGTGAGTTCTTGGCATCATCTATGGTTGAGTATCTTTAGCAGCATACTCAATTTTATTTCACTAATTTATATGTATGTATGATTCTCCCGAATTATGACACGCCTGAACCATAATTTTTAATTTTTAACATATTGTTTGCGGGAAATGCTTAAAAGCATCTTTTACATACTGTTGTTAGAGAGCGTGAGACGCTTATAAGCGTTCTTTTTGCTTACTTTTGATAGAGCGCGAGAGAGATAACAGAGCAATATCCAATGAGATATTGTTCAACATAGCGGTAGCTCTTCCTACAGTCATAACCATCGGCAGGTTGGTCCTGTGTATAGGAATGTGAAACAATCTATGCCGACGCTGTCTTAGGTAACTATCGGGAACATACAGACCAATGTTCCGGATAATTTCAGGATTATCGATCATACCGCACAACAATCTATAAAAATGCGTAATTAAATACACATTCCTTCTAGTCAGTTAACTATTGTAGCCAAGCACACCTTGGAGAAACTCGGGTAGAGCCAAGGATAATAGCCGTACTCTCTTACCTCAGAAACTTCTTCATACATATGGGAATTGGGTTTGCGATTACTTGTGATTAGTATACTGAGGGATGGGCGGCAGACTATCTGAGTAAGTAGGGTCAGGGTTGATGAAAAAACCGCCCGCAAACCTTGTGTAAACTAAGCTTATAATTTGAAAGGTTATTTTATTCGCAATATTTTGAATGTTTGAAAGCAATCACAAATCTCAATGGAGCAGTTATTTTTATATTGATATGTAAACTAAATGTTTTATAAAAATAACCCCTAAATGGAGAAACCCAGATTTCTGAACAAGGATTTGCACACACTCAAAATGCCATAAGCCTATTTTAAAAAATTGGGTCATTAACATACCTGCTTACGAGTTATCTTGTGTTTTCTAGGGTCAAGCGACTGACATCCAAATTCAAGCAGAAGAGATCTTGAAGCTTAAGAACCAGATCAACCATTTGTATGTCAAGCACACGGGACTATCTCTGGATAGAATTCAGTCTTCTATGGAACGAGACAAGTTTATGAATCCCAAGGAAGCCCTTGAATTCGGACTCATAGATAAAATATTGGAACATCCTCCGGAAATTGGAGATAAAGGGGAACCTGAAAAGAGTACATAGTAAATGTTTGTTTAGAACATAGTTTGTATTTATGGATTCTAGTATGAAATACACTCACCAATTTTGTTATAATATACCCTTTTTTAATAAATAAATTTCTCAAATATTCAAAAAATTTGGGCTTTATTTTTTCGTCATGCCACTTTCCTCAGGGGTACGCACAGAGAATAGAATGCCATACCAATCTGTCTTCTCAAACAATATTCGCCTGAAAATAATGTTAATTTATTTACTACATTTTGAGTGTGTCCAAATACTTGTTCACAAAATCTGGATTATCTCCAATTACAGGAGTTATTTTCATATCATTTTTTGACATCTAGATGTCAAAAAATAATATGAAAATAACTCCTGTAATTAATGATAATCCAGATTTTGTGAACAAGTGTTTGGAACAAGTGTAATTACAGGAGTTACTTTCATATTATTTTTTCACATCTAGATGTCAAAAAATGATATGAAAATAATAGAGATAATCCAGATTTTGTGAACAAGTATTTGGACTCACTCAAAATGTTGTAAATAAATTATCTGGTCAAATTATAAGCTTAAATAATAAAAATGAAAGTGATATTCTCTGGTGATTATAACCCAGGATTCGGACCTCACATACTAATAAAAGAATTTCTGCTCAATAAAATGCTTATTTTCACCTCAACAATTGAAGTCTGTAGTGATGTTCTAGTGATTCAAGAACAATGTTTCAAAATTGGTTCATATACAATATAGAACTTCCAAGAATTTGAGTAGTGTGGTTGTCAATAATGGGTACAATTGGTGAATGTTGCACATGTGTAAAGTGGTCACTTAAACCAGCCTATGACGGTCGTCAGCCCCGTAAATGCCCAGAGCTCCATATTCTTCTTCATCTTTGATGAGATGTCAAAAATAATATTAATTCATGGACATGTTTTTAACAATCTGCTTGAAAATAAACATGTTGATGTAATATGCATCATGGTATACTTAATGCATTTCTTGATTAAAAAATTCTACTGCCAAAATATGAACTGTACCATAAACATCCATAACAAACTAAATAACTTACCAAGACGCCGCTTCACTGCAGGGGCAGGCAGAGAGAATAGAACTCCACACCAATCTGTCTTTACAAACAATCACCACCCATCCATCTTCTCATACATACCCGCCGATTATTCCAATTTCTGACCACTTTCACGTTTTTGAAATACTTGATCATACCAAGTCTTCCTCTGTTTCTATTACCAACCACATTGGCCTCATAAATTTGTTTTGCTCTTCTTTCTTCACTCATTTGATTCACGTGCCCAATTCATCTAACACACCTTTCTTAATTTTATCGATATTGCTTATCTTGGCCTTGCGTTCTTACCTTATATCACCATTCGAACTGTATTATTGTCTGGGTATTTACAGGGCGCAAGCCCTGTAATAGAATTAAATATGTGTATCATTCACCATTCTAGGTTGTAGGTCGTAAGGCCTGTAAATACCCAGACTTCCATATTCTTCATGTATATTGAGATGTCAACACAAGGAATCATTTATGGACGGTTAGTATTATAAGGTTAGGTTAGTTTAGGTAAGTAAGTAATTATATCCAATTTGATAATGAGAATCGGGAAGGTATACAAAAAAGTGGAAGAAAGGTATATGGAAAGTTTTCACGTGTTTAGCTACCGCGCAGGAGGTCGCGGTTTCGATTCCCGGGGGGGGCAGTTGAAAAATAAATATTTGTGATTTCACACTAGAATATTTATTTAACATTACCCTGGACTGGTCTCTGCAGTGAGGCGAGTGATCACCTTGCCTTCATATAAGTAAATTTCAAGATAACACTTTGTCAATACTATGCAGTGCCCTATGCACCATTGGGTGCGGATAAGGGTTAGAAGAAGAAGATACGAAAAAGGGTCGGGAAAGAAGTTGGAATTATTTATGGATGGTAAGAATCCATTAGTATTTATGAAGGTTAGATAAACATTATATCGGATAACATAAATTTACTTTTTTTTTCAGAATACATACCTAATATCCAAACGATAAAATATTAAAATTGTCATACTAAACATTTCATTTTTATATTCTCAATATTATTAATATTTAAAGCATTTACTTGGTGGTTCGTCATTTTTACTTATTTATTTTTTTACAAAAATGTTAATAAAATTAGTATATAACCACTCACAGTGAGTGGTTATATACTAATCTTATTCGGTGAGTGGTTATATACTAATTTAATTAACATTTTTGTAAAAAAATAAATAAGTAATTTCATTTTTATTTTATTTTATTTATTTATTTATTTATGGTTCACAAAAATTTGATAAAAGAAATGGTAGTTCCTAGACTATACTGGTTAAATTTGAGAAAAACTTCATAGGCAACATCTGTACATGTGAGTTCATCTATGGTTGGATTGGAAAAGCTTTTATTTAGCAGAGACCCTTTATTTGGATGTATGCATATCCGAAAGCCAGATTACTTTTTTCATACTAGGAAACGCCTAAAAACATGATTTAAAATTGTATGCAGCTTATAATTTTACCAGTTTTTTATTCACAACACTTTGAGTGTGTCCAAATACTTGCTCACAAATCTGCGTTTTTTGACATCTCAAAATTGGTGAATTATTTTACATCTGTGTTGAAATGTCGAAAAAGTATTGTCATTAATTTTCAATTCCGAAAATCATCATCAGGTAGGATTGGTGAAACTGACGTCGCGAGTTCGATTCCCGCCAGTGCAAAGTAAATTCAAGAAATATTTATTTTCAATTGGTCTAGGTGCTTGCGATGTACATATTTTTCACATTTCCTTCTCTATCCTTACTATCCTACCTGCAGAGAAGCCTTTAAAAAGTAAAGATATGGCGTGCATAGGGCACTGCATCGTATAGAAGCAGTGTTATCTTAGTCGTTACATACACTAAGGAAATGTGATCATCCTTGCCCTTCAAGTACCAGTCCAGGATGATATTAAATAAATATTAAAATCACTAATATTTATTTTGACACTCTTGGAAATCGAACTCGGGACATCCAGAATGGTAGCCTATCGTGCTGACCATTATACTACGAAGGCGGAAAAAAAATAACAATAATAATATTACTTTTTTTTTTATATCTCATCAAAGATGAAGAAGAATATGGAAGTCTGGGCATTTACGGGGCTGACGACCGTCATAGGCTGGTTTAAGTGATCACTTTACACACGTGTAACATTAACCAATTCTACCCATTATTGACAACCACACTGCTCAAATTCTGGGAAGTTCTTTATGTATGAACCAATTTAGAAACCTTGATCTTGAATCACTAGAACTTCGCTAAAGACATCTCGGCTGTCCAAACTCCAAAGACAGTAAAGGATATTTTTTGTGGTACGTTTTTTTTGCATTTTTGAACTAAGTAGATTCTACTTAGTCCAAAAATGCAAAAAAAACGTATTACAAAAAAAATGTCCCTTATTGTATTTTAAGTTTGGACAGCCAATCTATTGGTGAGATTACATTGAAAGCTGTCCCACCGCATGCCCAGATCTGATACAGAAACATCTAGGCTTCCTGACAGATCTGCTCTTGCTAAGCATTTTATTTTTATTTTTTTAAATAAGTTGCGAAGTTTATTGAAAATGTAAAACAATATAAAATTGTATCCCGATTTTACTTTGAATTTACACTGTTGGTGAGATGTAAAGAAGCTTTTTACTAAGCAAAAACTGTTATATTTGTTTGTGAGGTCCGAATCCTGGATTGTAATCACACACATGAGAAACGCTAGAAAATATAATTTTCATTTGTATTATTTATATTTAAGCTTATAATTTGACCAGATAATTTATTTACGACATTTTGAGTGTGTTGTAAATAATAATAATTTTTTATTGTGGTCCTCCAAAGGGCATGTTTATAATTGAACGAGAACCGTTATGGGACGGAACTTATCATTACAAACAAGGCTTTCCTAGGAACTCGGTCAATCTCATTGACTCTGGACGTCCTCTGTTATCTCGCCGCTGCCCTGGGCGGTCCTGTGTGTGCCCACCACTTAGCGAAGGCCCTCTAACTCCTTTCTCAGACACGTGGACTCCAACTTGTCACCGAAAACAACTTGTCCAATCCAAATTCTAGATCAGCGGTCGCAAACTAATTAAACAAAGAGCCGAATATGTACATTACAACGCTTTTTTTTAAGTCAGATTATGTATCCACTTTTAATTTAAGTTTTACCTGGTAAATATCACTTTTTCTTTAAATCTATTGTGACACATGTTTATCGAAACATGTCGCTCACTCCTTTCAAGAACGTCATAAATCAAAAATCGTCAATTTTCAGTTGTGCATGTTTTCGGAATGCCCAGAAAATGTACTATATTCCAGCAAAAGAGGCATATTTAATATTTAATATTTCTTCAATATCAATACTAATTGTCTTGATAAAGAAGCGGTTAGCTTCGAAACCGGTAGACATTATAATTAAGTTATAATAAAATATTTATAGTGATTTTTAAACAAAGTTACATTTTAATTATAATATTTATTTTTTTCACCCTGGACTGGTACCTGAAGCGCAAGGCTGATCACCTTTCCTTCGTGTATTGAACGATCAAAAATTATACTGCTTCTATATGATGCTGTGCCCTATGCACCATCGAGCGAAGATAAGGGTTAGAAGAAGAAAAATAAAGTATTTTTAGTCCCGTGTAAAGTAAGTAACACATTAGTTTCTAATTACGATTTATGACACTTAAGTTGTTATAATTAATGTGGTCTAGATTTGTAGGTAAGTACTAATTAAGTACTGGTTTTTCGTCGAGCTGGCCACATCAGAAATGTGGAAGGCAAACTCGAGGCACGCTTTCTACAATGCATTATGTACCTTGTACATCGCGACACACAATTTCAATAGCTTTCAGCGACCGGTGCTTTCGAATAGTGGATTCCGTCAACACGTACAAGTATGACTTGTTTCTCGTCATAATATTTATTTTACCCTCCTCAATGTGGACCGTGAATGATTCTCGAGTTTCGGAAACCGGTCATATTTATGTTTTTTGTGCCTTACCGCCCTGATTTTTTTACTGGGAAATGCGGGTAGAGTGGGTACATCTAGAGAGTATTAAGCGAACCTTAGCATGTTCGTGTACCCAAGTATTGAGTATATTTGTTAAATAGTAGTATACTTTTATCACATGCACGCATGCACGCAATGCTTTCTGTAAATCTCAACAGATGTCCCTCTCCAAGCACAAGAGCTTAGTCTTTTTCTGGAGAGGCACAGCTAGTACAACAAATTTAAAATTAGACCGCTAATTGTTCTTTATTAACGACTAGTCAATAACAAATATTTTCATCGACAGATTTTGTGATGATCTGCAGTTTTCGCAAACTTCGTTTTGCCACACATTTGTCTGAGAGATCACATATCGACTACATTCAATCTACTTTCATCCTTCTTTTGCCTACATCCAAACATTAGGGTTAGAACCAGTACACTATTGTGTACTGCCCATATATTTATATATATATATATATATATATATATATATATATATATATATATATATATATATATATATATATATATATATATATATATATATATATATATATATATATATATATATATATATATATATATATATATACATATACATATATATATATATATATATATATATATATATATATATATATATATATATATATATATATATATATATATATATATAATGTATATATATGTATATAAATATACATATATATATACATATATATACATTATATATATATATATATATATATATATATATATATATATATATATATATATATATATATATATATATATATATACTATCCCTATATACTAACAATAATTGCTATTAGTATATAAGGACATTTTGTAAATATTTTTAGTCAGTGTTTGATAATGTCCTAAGAAGACGAAAAGCGTCACGTATTAAGATATACATAAATAAACGTAGAATTCAATCCAACAAAAACCCTGTTTTATTTTGGATATATTACCCAACAATTCAATATGGAATTCTACCAACTGTCTGCAGTTACAATAAATATATATTATATATCTGACCACTTGAATACTTGATCATTCGAAGTTATTCTCGGTCTTTCTCTGCTTCTATTATCAACAATGTCAGTTTATTGTTTTTATTGACTCGCATCATTTGTGACTTTTAGACATCCAAACATAATACTGCTGTTACATCTTACATATCGTAGTCATACAGGAGAAAGTGACCAAGTGCATTGTTTTACAAAAACGTGACGATTGACTATTTGATATCTTACTAGCTTAATATTGCCCTGAAAAAATCCCAAAGGATTTTATACTTGGAAGTATAATATAGTGACTGGTTATAAATAACTAACTGTATTGGTGTTTATTTTCTTGCCAAGCAATAGTGACATAAATGGCCCTCCTGAACATTTTACGTTTTGGTAGTTGGTCACATTCTCCTGTACGACGACGATATATAAACATAGGTACACTTCTTCAAAGTTATATTTAACTTGAAGCAGGTCCATTCAGTCGGGGTATAATATTATTCAGCACGGCAGATGTTTTGCGATACTTTCATGTCCGAGCCTTCGTCGAAACACATGCTTAAATAATTTGAACACAGCTGTAATATTTGCATTCGTATTACAACTGGGACGTTATCTTAATTAATATAATAAATAATCTGACCTTTGGAGCATGCTGGTATGAAATTGATTTTACGAAACGTGAGCTTTAGACGTACCGTTTGCGAATCGTATGAAATCCGTTCGTTTTTAATAGATTCGTGCAATTATAATACGTTATTACGCGCTGGTAATTATTTTAACTGTTATCCATCATTTCGTTTGTGATAAAACTATAGTTTCCTAAATAATTTGTTACAGGTACTTATTTTATACCGTAGAGCTAACTGAAGAATTGATATTATCAATATTATTAATATTTTAAGCATTTCCTTTGTGGTTAGTTTTTTTACCGTCCGCCTCCGTATTGTAATGGCCAGCACGCTCGGCTACCATTTTAGAGGTCCAGGGTTCGATTCCCAGGGGGGGTCAAATAAATAGAAGTGATTTTTTTCACTCTAATATTTATTCAATATTACACTGGACTGGTACTTGAAGCGGAGGGCTGATCACCTTTCCTTCGTGTGTTAACGATCAAGATAACACTGCGTTTATATAATGCAGTGCCCTATGCACCATCGGGGTGCAGATAAGGGGTTTGAAATGAAATGAAAATGTTTAAATATTTTTTTCACAAAAATTTTAGTAATATTAGTATATAACGACTCACCGAGATTATGTCTACCGGTTTCGAGACGTACCTTGATGAATTGATACTTTTTACTTTTTCTTCTTTATTGACATCTTAATAAAGATGAATAAGAATTTGGAAGGCAAGATATTTTAGCCGCCTCCGTAGTGTAATGGTCAGTATTACTGGAGGTCGTGGGTTTGATTCCCAGGGTGGGATCAAATAAATATAAGTGATTTTTTTATAAATATTTATTCAACATTACCCTGGACTGGTACCTGAAGCGGAGGGCTGATCACATTTCCTTCATGGACTAGAGGTCCCGGGTTCGATTCCCAGTGGGCGTCAAATAAATATAAGTGATTTTTCACTCTCATATTTATTCAATATTACCCTGGACTGGTACCTGAAGCGGAGGGCTGATCACCTTTCCTTTTTGTGTTAACGATTAAGATAACACAGGGTTTATATGATGCAGTACCCTATGCCTCATTGGGTGCGGATGAGCGTTTGAAGAAGATATGCACAAGGCTAACGACTTGTCGACCTTAGGCTGGTTTAAGTGATTAATTTATACACGTGTAAGATTCAAATGATTGAAAACCACACTACTTCAATTTCAAAACTACAAAAAGATCATATAATACAACTTCCGAAATTTGAGTCAAAGTTCACCGTTCTGCCCATTATTGAACATCGATATTGCATGTTTTTAATCTTGCATTTATGTATATGCAATGGTCTTGAATTCCTTACACATGTAGGTAGATACTCAAGGTCTTGGATTCCTTACACATGTAGGAGATATGCTAATAGTAGCGCTATCAGTGAAGTATCTATAACTTACTGACAGGCGCCGTGGCATAGTTCGGTAGACGCTCTACTGTGAAACTAGCGTCACGGGTTCGATTCCTGCCAATAGCAAAATAAATTCAAGAAACATTTATTTTTAATAGATTTATATTATCCACTGACACTTCGTGATGGAATTGCATTTTTAATTTATTATTAGATTAAAACCAATATTTTTAGCTTTTCCACTTTTTTTATTTGACCAGCGACCGGGTTTCATCACCAGTCTGATGATGTCGGTAACGACGAAACCCGGTCGCTGGTCAAATAAAAAAAAGTGGAAAAGCTTAAAATATTGGTTTTAATTTATTTTTAATTGCTCTGGGTGTTTGTTATGTATTTTTCACATTTGCATTCCTCGTCCTTACTATCCTACCCTCAGACAAGCCTCTAAATGTAAAGACTTTGCGGGTTATTCCTTTAAAAATATAACTCCAATTGAACATACAAACGTGAAATTCATTCCGAATAAGTTCACATATATTTTTAGGAGAGAAAACATGAAATAATTTTTTTTCTGGTAAACAGATAAGTCATACAGAGATCAGATTTGCATAGACAAGTCGCTGCGATATATTTATTCACATTGTGCTTGATTTTGGTAGCATAAAGTCTATTCCCCAAACATTATTTATATATTATTTAAGGTTTATAAATTAAATGGTTTATTAAAGTTTTCAAACACATGCGTCAGCCATTATTCATAAGAACATTTTATTAAACAAAATGCATTGACGAGAGACGGTAACTGGGTTACAGAATACCGTTGGCCAGTGGTCTCATAATTTATATGGCTGAAAGAAAAAATGAACCATGGGTATTGGGTATGCGGACTGATAGAAAAAGAGGCCGTCATAAAATATTAATCTGAGAACACAAGGCAGTTAGTGTCACAGAAACTTATTATATTGTACCTTGTCTTGCTTCGAGATAGGGCATGCGTGACCGGTTTTCAGTAAACCGATTCACCGGTAAATTTGGATGAATTCCATCAATGAATAACCGGTGAATATATTTACACTTACCGGTGAGAACGCAAGGTATTCAATGTGACAAAAACTAATTTTTCATCAATTGATTCAGCAGTTACTTTGTGGTAATATCAATCTATTTTAATTTTAATTTTTACTTGGTTTACCAATGGTATACCATTATTACTAAAAAAATTGTCCGCCTCCGTAGTGTAATGGTCAGCGCGCTCGGCTACCGTTCTGGAGGTCCCGGGTTCGATTCCCAGAGGGGGTAATAATAAATTAAAATGATTTTTTCAAAATAATATTAATTCAATATTATCCTGGATTGGTACCTGAAGTGGAGGGCTGATCACCTTCCCTTCGTGTTTTAACGATCAAAATAACACTGCGTTTATATGATGCAGTGCCCTATGCACCATTGGGGTGCGGATAAGGGCTCGAATGACGATTAAATTACTAAAAATCTATTGTGACACGGGTTTCGATGCATTTCGCATCCTTTTCAAACTCCGTATATGGTATTTTATTTTGCTTTGAGATAGGGTATGCGTGACCGGTTTTCAGCAAACTGATTTACCGGTAAATTAACCTGAATTCCATTAATGAAGTATGTTCCAATATTTTTTTATGTAATTACCTTTAATAAGCGAGCTACGATTGACATTTTTATTTTTACAGACATAAAAAAATACGCGTATTCGAATGAAACGTTGTTTCAAAATGTCAAAAAATCTGTGAATAACTCGAGGAGATTTGAGATTTTGAACAAACTTACGTTTTTTATTTATTTAAATAGATAAGTAAAAACAAAACTGTATTTGAATTTTTTAATAAATTTTGGTTATGTCAAAATTTGAAAGCGATTTATGGATTTTACTTTAGAATATTTAAGATTTAAACAAACGAACATTTAAATTTTTATTTATAAAGATGATTTCATACAGTTTTTTAAAAGGTGTTAAAAAAATCTACGTAATCGGAGAGGGTGTATAACTAGATGTATATATGTAAAGGAAGCTGGAAGTGTATGTCAGGACAGAAGAGTGAGGCGTTCCATCCTATCTGCCTACCCCTGCAGAGAAATACAGGGGTAGGCACTAGTAGTCGATTATATCATCGATTCAAAAATGACGAAAACTTTAATAAATCTAACAACTTTTTGTACCGATAATTATTCAGTAATTTTATTACTTGATTCGACACTCACTTTGTGGTAAAATCTATTCAGTTTTAAATTAATGTTTTACTTGGTAAATACGAAGATTTCTTAAAATCCATTGTGACACGTGTTTCGATGCATTCCGCATCATTTTAAATGGTGCTGAATACATCAAAACACATGTCACAATAGATTTGATGAAATATTGGTGGTATTTACCAAATAACCTGGAATTAAGTTAATATTTTTACCGATTTATCGGTAATGCCGGTTTGCGTTAATTTTGCAACCCTATTCCGATATATCTCATTTACCATCATTCGTTACAACTTACACGATATATAACGGAATTTATCAAAATATGCCTCGGACGTATAAAATATGTGCCGATTTTGATAAGAAATAGATTGGCTATTCTCAATGTAAAATCAAACTATACTGAAACGGGCTATCTATATTTAGTAAACAGTAATAAATTAGACATAAATTCATTTTGATTATTGGCCATAGTTATATATACATAAAATACGCATAAAATATTACATTCTCATACATACATTAAAACTACATCACATCACATAAAAAAATTACTATCGTATGAAATAATGATGATAATAATTGCGCATAATTTATATAGCGCCATTTTTGTAAAATATTACAAGGGTAATTACGAATTATAAATAAATCATGTTCCGAAGAGAATTATTTAAAAAAGAGATGTATTTAGTTCACTAAAAATACTTTACATTTTATAACATACCAATTGATAATTTTTATGGTATGTTTTTTAAAACAAAAACACATTTTTTTTTTTTTTTGCTAACAGTCCATCACGCCACTTTCCAGCAGGGGTAGGCAGAGATAAAATACAACGCCACACCACACTGCCTTTTTAATATTCCTCATTTTGGGATATGGGATTAAGGTTAACAAGACTGGAACACAAATAATAAAGTTACAAAAAAAAATTTTTTACATAACCAAAACACGGCAAAATGTAAAAACAATAAACAGGTTTAATAAATAGGCATAAGAAGCATATTTAAAATAAACAAATGAGAAAATATATATAATAATAATAAATAATAAAACCCTTATCCGCACCCCAATGGTGCATATGGCACTGCATTATATAAACACAGTGTTATTTTGATTGTCAACAAAGGAAAGGTGATCAGCCCTCCACTTCAGGTACCAGTCCAGGGTAGTATTGAATAATAGAGTGAAAAAATCACTTATATATTTATTTGACCCCCCCTGGGAATCGAACCCGAGACCTCCAGAACGGTAGCCAAGCGTGCTGACCATTACACTACGGAGGCGGACAAAAACTATATACAAAAACTTAAGGTAAAAAGGAAAAAATAAGGTAAAAACAAAATAAGAAAAATATGTCAAATCATTTGTATTTTTTGAGATCATTCATTTTGGATCCCCGAATGAAGTAATAATTACTATATTTATATAATTTTTCAATGGTCTATATACTTTTAGCACAAGCTTTTGGTGTGCCGTGGAATACTAGGAAGAATTTTAGTGTGTCGTAGATGAGAAAAGGTTGCAGAGCTCTGCTTTGGATCATCAGTGATATTTATTGTAACCCGGGACCTTTAACACAGTAGTCAAATGCGCTAACTATTACACAAAAAAGGTATAATGTATATAATCGTTGTTATTGAGATTAATGACCCGTTTAACACTTTGGATAAAACGTTTTGTGAGAACCGTTTTTAAAATACCATCTGTACTGAGAATACTCATTTGTACATGTATTCCTCTAAGTGGGTACAGTAGAGCCTCGATATAACGGATCAATTGGGTGGAGAGGGTGTCCGTTAAAGCCGAAAGTCCGTTATATAAAAATAGGTTTAAAATAAATCTAACGGCTTTATTTTTGAAAATATGAAGACTGTATTTAGATATAAATAAACCATACAAAACACAAATATAATAAGATTTAAGTTTGTAGCCAAACGGCCCCATGTAAAATAAACAAATTTATTATTATTGTAATCCACACCCAATGGTGCATAGGGCACTGCATCGTATAGAAGCAGTATAATTTTTGATCGTTCAATACACGAAGGAAAGGTGATCAGCCTTCCGCTTCAGGTACCAGTTCAGGGTCATATTAAATAAATATAAGACTGAAAAATCACTAATATTTATTTGGACCCTCTTGGGAATCGAACCCGGGACCTCCAGCACGGTAGCCTAACGCACTTACCACTACACTATGGAGGTGAAGGTTATTTACAGGACTTTTATTTTTTTTTGCATTTACCGGATGTTTTGCCCGTTATATACGAAGTTCGTAAAATAAAGGTACGTTATATTAAGGTTTTACTGTATATGTAAGTTAGACACAGGAAGACTGCGGTTTGTGATGAGGTTAGATTTTTGGTTATATCTTCTTATTTTATTGCTCCAAGCTCCTAGAAATCGAAGTATTCCAGGCAAATCAACTTTATTATGTTTAAAATTAAATAATATGGTTGAATGGTGTTCAGGAGTGGACTGTATTTGTTTCTTCTTAAGGAGGTACTCGCAAATATCCAATTAAGTAAGCGATGAGCCGCGCGAGAGGACAGATATATCTCCACGAACAATTAAAAAAAAAAAATATGGACGAGTATTTGATTTTTTTAGATTTTAAATTGAAATAATATTTTTTTTTTTTTACTCCTTTATTTCGATGAAATACTTATTTTCTCAATGCAAAAACGATATTTCAAGCCAAAAATTTAATTACGTTAAATTTTACGTTGTTAAAAGAAAATTAAGTTGTGGACTATTGATTCATCAACCCCTTATTCGTACCCAATGGTGCATAGGGCACTGCATCATATAAACGAAGTGTTTTCTTGATCGTTAACACATGAAGGAAAAGTGATAAGCTCTCCGCTTCAGGTCCAGGGTTATATTGAATAAATATTAGAATGAAAAAGTCACTAATATTTATTTGAACCCCCCTGGGAATCGAACCCGGGACCTCCAGTACTGTGGTCTAGCGTGCTGATCATTACACAACGCTGGCGGAAGTGTCACAATAGATTTAAGAAAAAGTAGTATTTACCAAGTAAAGCTTAAATTTAAAATAAAAAAGGGGGGTGCCTTGGGAATCGATCCCGAGACCTCCAGAAGGCTGATCAGTACACTACGGAGACGGGCAATTAAATTAAATAATTCGACAAAAACTTTGAAAATGATCATCACTCATATTGTATCATCCCAACACACGCGATATGCAGTTGATTAGACCTAAAATGCATTCAGCTTTACCATATCTTACAAGACGCATTAAGTCATATTGTGCGGCTTATCCGGCCTCGAATAATATTATTAAGATTACACTGTCCGAAATATAATTCCCCAACTCCTTTCCCGACACCCGACTGATTGTTTCGTCCAGAGAGCTGACTAGAGCGCCCGAGTTTGACATAACGATAATTTATCAGTACGAAGTTTGGAGGCTGCTCCGTTACATCCGTGAAAATATTATAACGAGGTGCATCGTAACTTATGTGAGCTTTTTTTCTGAATTTATACCTCGAGGCAGACCCGGATTCATTTATTATTTTCCTTATATATATATATATATATATATATATATATATATATATATATATATATATATATATATATATATATATATATATATATATATATATAAATATATATATATATATATATATATATAAATATATATATATATATATATATATATATATATATATATATATATATATATATATATAAATATATACATATATATTATATAACGATTATTAGCGGACAAAATATTATTGAAATATATTATTTTTTTTTATTAGTAATTAAACCATTAATATACATTATTTATCATAACATTATTATTATTATTAATTATTCGCCTCTTCCACATTCATGATTATCTAGACCTCTGACCTGGCCGCTTTGAGGTAATTGACATACCTGATCGTGCCAAGTTTTACATAGAAATTTCCATACATACACACGTATTACTTATTTAAAATAAGTATGATGATAAAATAATTTCTTCTAATTTTTTATCAGGAGTGTCATTGGCTACGTTAAAAAAGTGTTAATACCATAAGACTCTTAATTTTTCGTCGGCATTGTGGCCTTTGCCTTGTGGGATTTGGTGCCTTAATCCGGCCGTGTACTGAGGAACGTAAGCGCGAGGACGTTGTCATCACACGTGTTCAAAGCTGCAAGTGATCTACACGAATTTGGTAGAATGGCCACGTGAAAATATATGTAATGCATTTTGCGGGCGACTTACTTGAGTGATTGTCCATACAAACTGTTACCAACTAACTAACTGACTAACCATCACGCCGCTTCTCCGCAGGGGTAGGCAGAGAGAATAGAACGCCACACTACTCTGTCCTTGCAAACATTCTTCGCCTCTTTCACGTTCATGCATCTCCTCATACATAACCGCCGATTGTTTCGACTCCTAAACTGACCACTTTCAAGTATTTGGATAAATTGATCAAGCCAAGTTTTTCGCGGTCCTCCTCTGCTCCTTTTTCCAATTACATTCGCCTCATAAATTTGTTTTACCGTTCTTTCCTCACTCACTCGTTCTACATGTCCAAACCATCTCAACACACCTTTCTTAATTTTATCGATTATGCTTGTCTCAGCTTTGAATTCCTTCCTTATTTCACTATTCGTACATTTATCATACATCGTTTTGTCGCACATTATACTGAGAGATCGCATTTCGACTGCACTCAGTCTACTTTCATCCGTCCTTTGCTAACTCCGTGTTTCACTTCCATACATTAGGGTAGCAACCAAGACTCCGTTGAGTACTGCCAGTTTAGCTTTCGCTAATACAATCAACGACCTCCTGAAAAATCAAGTTTTTTTGATATATGACGTTGTTGAAAGGAAAAATAAACTATATATTTTCTTCCTTTTCCATTTAATCAGACGAAGTCACAGCAATGCGTGGCTTAGTCTGGTGAGATCACGATGCATTTGGAAGAATAACGTCGTGTGGTCGATAAAGCAGAATTTATTTTTGTGTCATTAATAATTACTTTTTATTAATATTACGCCTGTTTTTAAGAAAAAAATATATGCAATAAACTCAATCAAATTAATAAAAATTCGCATTTTAAGTAAGAAAAATTAGTAATACATTTTTAAGATTGGATCTGCCGCCGGACTATGCACGTTTAATCTTTATACGGTATTGATTTTTAGTGGTAGATGTCTATCGGAATATAAAGCCAAAAAACCAACTGGGAATATAAAGCCAAAAAGCCAACTGGGTGACATTCCGGGATATGTAAAATTCTGCGAATGATCATTTGCGAAAAGATACCATTTATTTATTATTTATTTGACAGTATATTCCACAAACCAGGAGAGGAAAAAATCAGCTTGACAATATGAATTCACAGGAAATAAATAAAAAATATCGAGTCAGAAGCTTTGACCCCTAAGCAATGACACATATCGCTCACTCCTTTCAACAACGTCATATGTATAAAAAAAACTTTTCATATGTATAAAATCATATGTATAAAAAAATCATCATATGTATATGTACAAAAATGTATAAAAATCGTCATATGTATAAAAAAAAAATTTCAGAGATCGTTTTTAAAGTTTAAGAATATAATAAAATGTATTAAAAATAAATATCAAGCCACTTGTTGAACTTTTTACTGTGCAACAGATCTTTTAAAGTAAAACCTAAAGGTTTTGTCTCCATTTGAAAAATATTTGGTATATTTAAAAAAATAATTAAACAATACCTTTTCTTCAAAATGCAAAAACTACACTTTCTACCCTGTAGCGGGTAAATATTAAGTTGAAAATATGTTGTTTTTGCTGGGATATAGTACATTTTCTGGATATTCCGAAAACATGCACAACTGAAAATTAACGATTTTTGATATATGACGTTGTTGAAAGGAGTAAGCGATATGACAATAATATTGAGCTAATTAACCATCACGCCGCTTCTCCGCAGGGTTAGGTAGAGAGAACAGAACGCCATACCAAACTATATTTACAAACAATCTTCGCTTCTGTCACATTAACGGATCTCCTCATACATACCCGTCGATTATTCGAGTGTTCCAAATATTTGATCGTACAGTAAAATATTATTTTTTCAAAAATTCATTCGGCAGTCATATTATGAAAATCCATACATTTTTTAAAACAACTCTATTCCTTTAAGTGACTTTAATTATGACACGTATTTTTAAACAAATATTATACTTAAAATATGTCACCCGCTAAGCAATGATAATAATTACCAATGAAAATATTTAAATCATAAAAACATAGATACCATAATGCAATAAAAAAACAATTAAAATTTGTCATACAGTTGTATTTGCAATAACGTCCAACAGATGGCAATTTAAAGAAACATGTTTTTACCAGTCACAGGTACAAACATTCGTCACTGGTGATAAAACGTGGTTATATAAAATCACGCGTGCATTCAAATGTAAGATCGTGAAAAAATTTCAATTATATCGGTAAAATACGAAATACGTTTCAAAATTAAAGATTTTGAACAAATGAACATTTACACTATTTATTTATATATATATATATATATATATATATATATATATATATATATATATATATATATATATATATATATATATATATATATATATATATATATATATATATATATATATATATATATATATATATATATATATATATATATATATATATATATATATATATATATATATATATATATATATATATATATATATATATATATATATATATATATATATATATATATATATACATATATATACATATATATTTATATATATATTTAAATATATATATTTATATATAAATATATATATATATATATATATATATATATATATATATATATATATATATATATATATATATATATATATATATATATATATAGGTTTAAAATTCAGTAAGGTTAGAATTGTAATCAAGATAAGAAATTTACATATATATAAATATATATATATATATATATATATATATATATATATATATATATATATATATATTTATATATATATATATATATATATATATATATATATATATATATATATATATATATATATATATTTATATATATATATATATATATATATATATATATATATATATATATATATATATATATATATATATATATATATATATATATATATATATACATATATATATATATATATATATATATATATATATATATATATATATAAATATATATATATATATATATATATATATATATATATATATATATATATATATATATATATATATATATATATATATATATATATATATATATATATTTTTATATATATGTATATATATTTTATATATATATATATATATATATATATATATTTATATATATGTAAATTTCTTATCTTGATTACAATTCTAACCTTACTGAATTTTAAACCTAGATGAGACGAAAACTGCAAACTTAACGAACGTTTCCATCATCTTGGTGGGATATTGTTTTACCTTAATCCCCGTGGGAATACGTTTTAAGGTTACCCGTTCAATGGCCAGACTGTAAAAGAAATAATAAAATGACTTTACGACCTTTTTATTGCGATTGTATTATGTTACTGATTGTGTTTCATATTTTGTTGAAATTCATTCTATGAGAACCGATCCGAGGTATTTATGTCTCCGGTGATGTCTCTATTATGCGTGCTTAGTTAAGTTTAATAATAATCCAATACATAAATCAAGATTACAACACTTTGAGTGTGTCCAAATACTTGTTCACAAATCTGGATTATCTCCAACTACAGTTATTTTCATACTATTTTTTAACATCTCATCATACGGGGGTATCTCTTTTATGTGTGCCTTACGTAGGTTTTGCAAAATTAAGGTTATATTATGCAATATTAATACATAATTCAATCTTTTATAAAACAAATCTACTATTATGATGTTCACTCTTTTATGTAACTATACCTACCTAACGAAGGTTTTGTAATAATCCGATATTTCATTTTAATTTTTTTAATTCAGTTCAGTTTAGTGCAGAAAAAATACAAAAAAAAACTTTTAAAATTGTAAATATGTTAATATCTCTCTTAATGTATATGACTTTAAATGCTTTTATTTTGTGATAAGAATGCACTTGTTGAGTCATCGTTAAAGCATTTGAGTTAGTAATAATTATTTCCTCTGTTATTTTCAAGAGTCATTAAAAACTAAAAATTTAAATAACTTAAAACCTCTCATAAAATGAAAACAATGTTATCAATTAATATGAATAAATTATAACTTATGATATTCAAATAAAAATACAAATATAGATGCTAAAACAATCCTAACATAAAAGCGGTAAAGTACAACTGCTTCCATTATCCGTCAAGCCGTTAAAAATATAAAATAGCTTTTCATAAATATATAATAGAAGTAAGTTGGTCCGAAATACATTTTATCATTCGGCCATGTCACATATATTATTGCATGTTCTTTCATAATAATTTATAAATAATACTGCAAAATGTGCCTTCGACATAAAAAAATCTCAGTTCATATTATTGTAATTTGTAATTATGTGTATAATGAAGAATATTAACAAATAAATCAATTAACAGCGGAATCAATACAGTATTGATTTGTGTATTGTATTATTTTGTGTGTTGTTTCGTATGTGTACTCTTGTACAAATCAGTTGTGAATATTCACATATTTTCATATGATTTTCATGAAATGATTATAATCAAACATTGAACAAACAACCAGGTATTTATTTATTGATTTGGCGTTAAATTTGTAGAACTCCGTTTTAATTTATGTATTCATTTTTAAATCAAACACAGATTTTTGAATCTATTAAGTTGTATTTTATTAACAAAAACACATAAAAATTAATATTGTGACAATTGTTTCGCCTAGTTATGGCATTTTCAAACTTTGAAACAAGTTATTTTATTTTTGGTTCGGCATTAACTTTGTGGTAAGACATGTTACAATGATTAAAGAAAACACTTGTTTTTTACCACTTGAGTAACATACAATAAATGTAATAATATTGTATTAACATACAATATTATTACAATGTTATTATACAGACCTGAATGATGTGAAGTTTAACTTCTGAAACATGTGGTCTATAATAAAACTCAAGTGGTAAAAAACAAGTGTTTTCTTTAATCATTGAAACAAGTTAACTAAAAAATCTGAGTCTGATTTTAAAAATTAATCCATAATATAAAACCAGGTTTTGCATATTTTAGGGTTTCATAAATATTTACTGCTTAAAAAGGATTCCGTCACCAGAAAACTTGAGAGCTGCTGTCCTACAGTAAGGGAAGTGGTCACGTTTGAAATATTTTCTTGATTGGTCACTTTAAAAATATAACCTGATATGATTTCATATGTACTAATCGTTTCAGAACTTTACTTGCTTAAAATAAACAAACTGTATGTTACTACTACTTCTACTACTACTTCTACTACTACTACTACCATCACGCCGTTTCCCCACAGAGGTAGGCAGAGAGGATGAAACGCCACATTCTTCTGTCCTGACATACTCTCCTTGCCTTCTTTACATCTATACATCTAGTCAACATGCCTTTCTGATTGATCCGATCGTGTCAAGTCTTTTTCGGTTGTCCTCATTCTGTTTTCCCTCTCACATTCGCCACATATTTTCTTAGTCATTCTCTCGTTATCCATTCGCTTTACATGTCCATACCACCGTAAAGAACTCTTCCTAATCTATTCAATTATTCCTCGTTCAGCCTTACATTCTTTTCTTATATCTTCTTTGTTAATTCTGTCATACAATGATTTTCCACACATTTGTCAGAGAGAGCGCATTTCAACAGCGTGTATGTTTATATATAATATTAATAAACATCAACGAAATTTGATAACGTATTCAATCAGATAATTTTTACAAATACTTTTTCATTTAATTGTTTTTTATATAATAAAATAAAGATAAACTAATACATAAATAATAAAATATTAAAATGGTATTTCACTATACTTAACCAAAATTAAAAAAAATCGATTATTATTTTATTCACGCTTTTACAAACATTAATAAAAAAATTAAAAGTTTTATGCCTGTCTTTCATAATAAGTAGGTATTCCAAAAATCTATTTAAAAAAAATATATAGTTGATTTTCATTGTCATATTTATTTAATATCATTCTGGACTGGTACAGGAAGCGCAGGACTAAACACCTTGTCTTCGTGCAATTATTGATCAAGATAAGACTGCGTCAATACTATACAGTGCCTTATGCACCATCGACTACTTACGAGGGTTGGAAGGATTAGAAGTAAAATGGATAAACAAATAAAAATGATTTTGTATTTTGTTTATTAATCTTTCTGTATAAAATAAACAAACTAGAGATGCAAGTCGAAGTTTGAACCTTAAAGAGATGTATAAAATTATGTTAGATGGCAGGAAGTGTTACAGAAACAACTTTTTTTTACTTACACAGGTGTTGTTATGATTTTTTTCTCTTCACGTGATCAAATACGAACGATATTCATCATAATACTGAATCAAAATTTCTACATACATAAATTTGTAAAAATATTTACTAATCAAAGTATGCGTATATTTTAAAGTTCTATTTTGAAACTTGAAGTGATATTTTTAATGAAAATTTAAGTCACAATAAAGATTTTCACCAAAATCAATATATGCTAATAAAAATATGTATTACTTGATATTTAAAAAAAAAAATATGTATAATTCTGAAATGTGTTTAAAAGCAGTCTTAATGCGACATAAAATATTGCATACACATTCTTATATCATAAAATAATAATATATAAAAAAATATATATATAATGAAGTAAACATTATTTTTATGCTCTTTACGATTATATTTATTTTGATTTTAACCCTTTCCGTTCCTATGTCGAATGTCATTCGACATTTTTTTCTTCATCAGTTTAGTGTTAAAATATAGGCAAACATATTTTTTTCTCACTCGTATTTAGTGTAAAATGTAAAAATAAGAGATAAGATTGTATTCATTCAAAATAAAAATAAATTTTTAACACAAGTGTAGTTTAATTTAAAAAAAACTTGGATGTATTGTTTAACCCCGTAATGCTGAAAATTTATCGTGGACCTGGAATATTTCTTTTTATGGATCGGAAAGGGTTAAGGCAGTATATTCATCATTTCGCATCAACGAGAAAGTTTGTTCAAAGTGTGTACTGCGCCTCACACTGGTTCAAAACAGACTTCAATATGGAACTGTTTCAAGGCAATAAAAATGATATTTTATGCGGTATGAGACAATGGATGAATCATGGATACATCACTATACTCCAGTATCACATCGACATTTATCTGAGTAGACGCTAACAGATGAAAGCCGCCTAAAGCAACTGAAAACTTAAATGTCTGTTGGCAAGATATCTATCTCGCCTTCGTACTTTAGGATGCACACGATATTTTGCTCACCAATTTTCTTAAAAAAATAATTAACAGAGAATATTATTTGGCGTTATTGTTACAATTGACAACAAATAAGGGAGTTTTATGACATTTAGCCATTTTAACATAGCTGAAGAAGAATATGGGAGAAGAGTATGCGTATTTACAGGCAGGTTAACTGATCACTTTACGCACGTGTAGCATTCACCATTCTGGTGAATCACCACCCATGATTTTTTGTAACTTAAATAAATATCATAAATTTCAAGACATTAATTTTTGAGTTCACAGGAGCCATCTATGGTTGGTTTAAGAATTTAGCAGGGACTTTTTTTTATCTTGATGTATGCATGATCCAATACAGATTCGTTTACATACTGGAAGACACCTGAAAACATGACTTCCAATTGTAATGCGCCTTTTAATTCGAGCATATTATTTTATTCACATTTTGAGTGTGTCCAAATAATTATTTACAAATATAAATTTTTCCGCTTTTCCAGTTATTTTTACGTTTTATACATCTATTATAGATTTATTATACCAGATATTTATAGAATAACCATTTTAATTATTCGACATTATCAAATTGATTGTATATATATATATATATATATATATATATATATATATATATATATATATATATATATATATATATATATATATATATATATATATATATATATATATATATATATATATATATATATATATATATATATATATATATATATATATATATATATATATATATATATATATATATATATATATATATATATATATATATATATATATATATATATATATATATATATATATATATATATATATATATATTTAAAAACGTAATTATTTACTCATTTTGAGTACCTTAAAATCTGAGAAAACTTACACACTTCATCCGCCCAGCTTTCTTTACAATCGGATATTATTTCGTAATCTTGAGAAATATTTATATAAGAATGCTGACGGACAAACATCAAATGTTGGAACAGTTGGAGCGGTCTTATTTCTTATTAACACAAGCGACGTCCCTTGTTGTTATTTTGGAATGCAATCGACCGTCAGAACTTCTGGGCGGTTTTTCTATTTATACAGTTGATCTTATTTTCATCCCGTTTGCATCCCTCAGAACAAGTGCAATGAACTCAAAAATAAACAGATTAAACATGTCGTTCACTCCTTTCAACAACGTCATAAATCAACAATCGTCAATTTTTAGCTGTGAATGATTTCGGAATGTCCATAAAATGTACTATATCCCACCAAAAGCGGCATATTTATAACTTTATATTTACCCGCTACAGGGTAGAAAGAGTTGTTTTTGAATTTTGAAGAAAAGGTATTGTTTTTTTTTTTTTTAATATACTAAATAGAAAAAAAACCTTCTGGTTTTACCTAAAAAAAATCTGTTACATAGTAAAAAGTTCAATAAGTGGCTTGATACTTATTTTTAATACATTGTATTATATTTTTAAACTTTAAAAACGTTCTCCTGAAAAATCAAGTTTTTTGATATATGACGTTGTTGAAAGGAGTGAGCGATGTGTGTTATTGTCTAACATTGTTGCATTAGCACAATACTAAATTATGCAATAACACTTTTTAAAAAAATAAGGCCGAGATCTCGAGCGTTCAAATCAGAACACATTTGGCTATGCTGAGGGTTAGACGTCTCTCATACCCACTCCTGACATGACCGCTTTGAAATATAAATATAGTCCGCCGTTGTTCACCATGAGCTGTATTGTACAAATTGCTTTAACGTTTAACAGATGACGCTGCCATTGCAGTAAAAGCAAATTTACCTTTCACATGTACCAACATCTTTCGGGTGACAAAATGTGGTACCTATATCAAACTCGCATATCCGAATTCAACGTTATGACAAAATTTCAAAGCAATCGGTGTACAAATTTAAGAGATTAAAAAAAATTAACAAAGGAATACATTTTTTATAAGTAAATATTGTCTATTTTTATACATAAATGATTTTGGATATTAATTTTTCAGTAAATAGTAAAACAACCAATGAAACCGTATTACTACAAAGCGACGACACGTGTTTTACAAAAGAGTATGGCAGAGACATCAACGCATGGTACTTACGAAAACCCTAGTTACGAATAATAAACATACTTACATAGTTTAAATTGTTTTACTGTTAATAATTTATTTTGGAAAATAAAATTTCTGACAAGATACAATTTCCATTTTCAATTATTTGAATAGTAAATAAATATTTTTAAGTTCTTTAAGGATACGGGGGTGAACACAAATTTAATGTTCATAATATTTTGAGGGTTTCCTAAAATTTGTTCTCAAATTCTGGAGTTTTTATAGTTAACTCAACAAAGATGAAGAAGAATATGGAAGCATTTTAAAAAGTTGACTTGATCAAGTCACACCACTCTGTCTTTGCAAACATTCTTCGCCTCTTCCACATTCATGGATTTCCTCATACATACATACAAGCAGATTATTTCCCCTCCTAACTTGACCGTTTTTGACATATCTGATTATGCCAAGTTTTCCTCGGACTTCCTCCGCTCTTCTTTTCAACTACTTTAGCCTCAATTTTTTTTTTACCCTTCTTTCATTACTCGTTTGTTCCACATATCCAAACCGCCACAACACACCCTTCTTAATGTTATCTATAATATATATATATACGAGTATATATACATGTATATATATATATATATTTATATATTTATATATATATATATATATATATATATATATATATATATATATATATATATATATATATATATATATATATATATAAGTATATATATATATATATATATATATATATATATATATATATATATATATATATATATATATATATATATATATATATATATATATATATATATATATATATATATATATATATATATATATATATATATATATATATATATATATATATATATATATATATATATATATATATATATATATATATATATATATATATATATATATATATATATATATATATATATATATATATATATATATATATATATATATATATATATATATATATATATATATATATATATATATATATATATATATATATATATATATATATATATATATATATATATATATATATATATATATATATATATATATATATATATATATATATATATATATATATATATATATATATATATATATATATATATATATATATATATATATATATATATATATATATATATATATATATATATATATATATATATATATATATATATATATATATATATATATATATATATTCGATTTTCCTCTTAGCATCGGGCAGCAACCGCCAGAGGGCGGGTGGCTGTGCGGGCAGCCCGCAACGTCAGTGCGCCGCAGGCTCGCCGTGCGGACGGACGTTATCACCGTGTGTCGCGCGCATCACCCTGCAGTACTATCTCCGATTCCCGACTCCCGACACAATAAGAGGAGCACAGCCCGCTCGACGGTTCGCGCTAGATCGCATGTGACAGTCGAGGAGGCCGAGTTTCGTCCGACGAGTTGTTTGTTTATTTTCACAATTTGTGCATTACGGTGGTAAAAGCTTGTATAATATAGAGGAAAGTTTTTAATCCAGTGCATCGATCGCTTCGTTCAAAGCTCTGTGAGGAGTTTACTGACTTAGAGGTGAGTTAAAAAATATATTTACTTCATATCTCGTGTCATATTCAACATAAAAATTATAACATTAAATCAAATTTAAGTTAAGAAAAAAAATTGTTCCACTGCAATTAAATTCTATGTATGTAACATTTAGTTTAACAATAATCATTAAAGAAAGAATTATAGAAAAATATCCAAAATTCAAAGAAAAATATTAATTCATTCATTCCAAACAATATCTCGAGTTATATCAAACAAAATAAGAGCATTAATTAAAATTTGTATCAAGAATTTTTTTTTTACCATAGTACAATGAAATTTTAGGTACCTATGTAACACTAAATTAAACAAATTGATAAAGAAATAATAAATGAATAACGTTCAATATTCATACAATAATATTAATTCATTCATTTTACACAGTATTACGTATCATATTCAACGAAATTAAAACATTTAATCAAATTGATTTCAAGAAAAAAAAACATTTATCATAGTACGATTAAATTTTGTTTAACAAATCGATAAGAAAAAATTATTGAAAAATATTCAATATTTTGATAAAAATATTCATTTATTCGTTTTATAAATTAATTAAATAATTAAATTCTTGGGATCACGAATCTCAGTTATCTGTTCAATCGTTTAACTAATCTTAATAAATATTTTAATGAGCCTTGTTTTTTTAAATCAACAGTTAAAATTTCTAGATTACCTACTCGGATATTTTATCATTTCCTATTTTTTGCCACCATACTCGTATATAAAAAAAAACTCTATGAAATAACTGTTTTGATATTCAAACAAAAATTATGTATTAAAATTGCAAATATTGAATCAACGACGAATTGTAGTACAAAGTTTGCAATGCTCTTGTACTTGTTTTGTAATATATTATACTTAAACATTTTTTAAACTATTTTTCACTTATAATCATTTTTAATGAGTAATACTTATTTATCGATAGTGAGTACTGTGAAAAGTATAGGACTACTTATAACGTTTCATTCATTACTTTCGAGATTGTTTTTTGTACTCGTAATTATTATTAATTTTTTAGATAGCATTTTAATTTAAACTATATTTTTATGCACATACATTAAATATCAATTGAATGATTAGTTTTTAGGTTACTTTAATGATAATATAATTAGTTACATTTAAACTGTAATTTTTTAAACTATATATTTATTCTAATAACTAGTTATTTTAATGAAATATATTTTTTCTGGCATAATATATAACTTTATCTTAATTAAATCAGTTGTTATTATTACTATAAAAATTATAAGAAAAAAATAGAATATTAAATACCACTAAAATGGATTTTTACTCCAGGGACCATATTTTTCAAAAATAAATATAAATAAGAATACAAATAATTCTCCTAAACAAAATAAAAGTTTGATATTGGAGTAAAATATAGACACGAAAAATGAACAATGAGAAAACTTCAGAAATAATAATTGATTTAAACAAAAAAATATGTATCCTTATTTTGATACTGTGCAACGAAAAGCTATTGAATAAAATAATGTACTCAATATCATTAATATTTAAAGCATTTACTTTGTGGTTAGTCCTTTTTGCTTTTATATTTTTTACAAAAATGTTAGTAATATTAGTATATATAACCACTCACAAAGATTTTTATGTCTACCGGTTTCGAGACATACCCATCTCTTCGTCAGGACAATCACTACCACAGCATACAAACAATACTACCCTTACTACCATAGCACTATTTATACACTTAAAACTACACAAAATATTTAACAAGTGCACCTGAGTCGACCAAAATCGAAAAATCGAGTATTCATATACTAATGTTTAACATTTTTGTAAAAAAATATAAAAGTAAAATAATATAGTTTTTGATAGTGTTATATGACCTATGAAATAATACGTCAAACTTAAAATAAAACTATTTAGTTGTTATTTTATTATATTAAATACTTAAAACATTTCACTAACGGAACATAAAGCTTTAAAAGCACTGCCTATTGCATTAGTTTAAAGCATTACTATTGACAAAGGTTCTCTTCAACCTTTCGTGGCCATTCAACTGTTAATTATGTAAATAAGATTCCATAGTATTTTTTACTCCAAAACTTGGAACTAAAAACGTTGAAGGTTACCAATTGATAACATTCCCGTATTCGAATTATATGAATACATCGATTTTTTTTAAATATAAATTGTTAAAAGGAAATAAGTAATAATTATGCCATATTCTTTTAAATATTCTTTTCATCTCACCAATAGATGTATCTGGTGAAGTTCTAGTGATTCAAAAACAAAGTTCCAAAATTGGTTCATATATTATATAGAACTTCCAAGAATTTTAGTTGTGTGGTTGTCGATGATGGGTAGAATTTGTGAATGTTACAGTGTGTAAAGTGATCATTTAAACCAGTCTATGACGGTCGTCAGCCCCGTAAATGCCCAGACTTCCATATTCTTCTTCATCTTTGATGAGATGTCATAAAATAATAAATATGCATATGGAGTCATGTGAGTGTGAATCATGGATAGCATATAGAATATTACTAAGTGTATAAAGTGGTCATTTAAACCTGCCAATGACAGGTCGTAAGCCCGTAAAAAACCATACTTCCGATTTCATACCTCACTTGTATGTTAAGGCCTAATTTACGATAAATTGCAACTTAATTTTCTTTAAACCCAATTCAGATTTGACGTAATAGAATTTTTGATTTAAATAACATTTATTTATTAAAAAATAAGTTTTTCTTCAAAATAAATATGTGGCTTTCAAAAAAAAAGAATTATTGAATGGTAGAGGGCTGAAAAATTTATAAAAATATTTTTGTGAAAATATATTATGTATATTATAAAATAATCTAATTCCAACATGTATTTAAAAAACATATTGTACGTTGAGTCACGTCTGAGGCCCCGCGCGACTTATCACTTAATGAATTGGATGTTTGTGAGTTTCCCCTTCACATGTTAATAAATTAAAAAATGAATATATACACAAAACACACGAGCATTATACAGCATCAATCTAGTTTACGGTTCGCGCTTTGATATCATATATAAGATAAGAAATAAAATTTAAAATATAACAAAATAGAATAACATCTCCAACAAACTCCTTTATTTTTCAATTAAAAAAAAATAAGAGAAAAAAAACAACTGCGCATTAATCAGCGTTATCTGGTGTCTTAAATTGCGGGGGATAGATTGAAAATCTGTCATCTCCATTTTCAAATTGAGTTATTGATAAGAGACCCGAGTGAATAATTTAATCACTGTTTAGATCCTACGCAAAATTTTATATTGAGACTATAATTTATGTAAATATGTACGAGTTTTACATTACAATATAATTATGTTTTAGAATCACATAATTAAATATCAAAATGTATGATCTAATATAATATGATTAGGGCTATATTTTTATTTTCCATTGGTTAAAATATATTTGCATATCCATACACTAATATTATTTATTAACTTTATAATAATATGTTGAGATTGTAAATGAATATTAATCGATATTAATACTTCATTTAAACGAGCGCTGTGGCGTAGTTAGGCAGACGCTCGACTGCGAAACTGACGTCGTGAGTTCGATTCTTGTGAACAGCAAAAAAAGTTTAAGAAAGATATTTTTTTAAAATTGATTCGGTAAGCATTTTGTGGTAATATCTACGTAATATATGGTATTTACCATAGGGATTTATAAAACAGTTAAATTTTCAATTGGTCTGCTTGTTTTTAAACATTAGCCTTCCATATTAGGAGGCGAATGTTAATGGGAAAAGAAGCAGAGGAAGACCGAGAAAAACATAGCACGATCAGGTATGCCAAATACTTGAAAGTGGTCAGGTTCGGAGTCGTAACAATCGGCGGGTATGTATGAGGAGATGCATGAACGCGGAAGAGGCGAAGAATGTTTGCAAGGACAGAGTGGTGTGGCGCTCTATTCTCTCTGCCTACTACTGCGGGGAAGCAGCGTGATGGTTAGTTAGTTAGTTAGTTAGTTAACCTTCCATATTCCTGCTATCCTACTTGCAGACAAGCTTTAAAAGTAAAGGATTTTCATTTGTGAAACATTTGTGAAACATTTGAGAAACATTTGTGAAACATTTGTGAAACATTTGTGAAATGTGAAACATCTATCGTTTCTCTTTATATGAAAGAAGGCGGAAGTCTGAGCATCCCAGGGCTTACGACCTGGCATTTGGCTGGCTAAAGCGATCACTTTACACACTTGTGTAACGTTCACTATTCTACCCATTATTGAACATCCATATTGCATTAATTATTAAAAACCTGTATATATGAAATAGTCCAAGAACCTTTCACATGTCGGTACGATTTTTGATACGTTTAGAAATGTGTCTGAATTTAGCGTCATCAGTTGACAGATTGGTGAATTATTTATTTTTCTTATTCTATTTGAACACAGGTGAGATTCATTCCGAATTTGTTCACATACATATATATTATTTAGGAGATAATATTACCAGCAAAATTATAATTTTCTCTCACATAATTTCTATATTATACTTGAATTCCGAATCTTGATAATTATCTCAAAATATGTGTTTTCAAATCTGACTTTTAAACGATAAAGTTTGCCTCCGGTATTTAAATCAAGAAAATTAAATTTAAATATTCATAGTTCCGCGAACCGAATCATCTTTTTGTGATATACATTTCTAATTTGATCACTTTTACTTCTTCTTATACCTCCGAATCGTCTAAATACCATAAAATTTTACTTTTGGCAACATTAACGCCGGCGTTCTGAAAATTAATGTAAATAAAATTTAATTTCGAACTGCGAATATTTACAAGATAATGCCCTCAAATAATAATTTCATCGGCCATTAAAGACACAGTTAAGCTTTAAAAAGAGATCTTAAAAGATATGAAAAGTAAATTAATTTAGTTTGTAATTACCGTGATTTGGTTTATTGATTCAACTTTACATTTTAAGATCAATTATGATGGGAAAACTTTTTTTAATTTCGAAAATAAAACTTTATTATTAACTAATTAATGCTGATTTAATCAGCATTAAAATCATTATGTTTAAACGTAGTGTCTACCAAATAACGTGTACAAATATAAAAATATTAAATAAATAAAACGCGAGATGCAAAAAAACATGCATTAGATCGTCTCAAGAACTGCAGAATTTTTTATTATTTATTTAACAAGGGTTTTTTAGCGATCAGATTTTTTTAAAGTGCTTAAAAGATCTTTTAAAACTATGTCAATTTGTTCCTCATGAAATATATTTTAAATAATACCGTAATAAACTATATATATATTTATATATATATATATATATATATATATATATATATATATATATATATATATATATATATATATATATAACTAGGTACCTACCTATACATTTTATTAAGTACTTACAGTATCTACTCAATGAATTAGGGCCACGCAGAATTTCGCGCAATTTCTCAATTCAAACAGGAATAACTCAGAGAAAACCTTGAATAAAACAACATTGAATTTTATTTACACATGAACACTTTATTACGCTTAAATTACGCATATTTTTTCATATAAATATAGTTAGTATTTAGTATTTCCACCTTTGGCAGAAATAACTGCCTCAATTGTTTTTGGCATACTTAAAATGCACTGTTTTATCATGTTCTTTATTTCTTCGTCTTCTGACCAAATTTTTTGAATATTTTTTTTTAGACAGTCTACTGTCGGATTTGGAAATGAGTATACCTTATTTTTTAACATGATCCATACGTTTTCTATAGGATTAAGGTCCGGAGAATTTCCAGGCCAGGGGAGCAAAGGCAGATTTTTGTTAGACAAAAATTTTATTATTGATTTAGCCCGGTGGCAAGGTGCCCCATCCTGCATGAAGGTGTATGGACCTTCTGTTGGGTCGAGTGTGGTAGAAGGGCAATAAAATTCGTTCGAGGACCTGCTTATAGGAATTTTGGTTCATTGTTCCTTCCACGAAAAACAACGGCCCAGGTAAATTGTTAATAATACATGACCATATCATTGTTGCAGGGGGGTGTTTGATAACTTTTATCACACAGGCCTCATTGTAACGTTCCATTGGTGTTCTCCTGATGAATCGACGGCTCTCTGTCACGGCTTCTAACCGGCACTCATCACTAAAGATGACCTGAAAAATAATGAAAATTTAAGTTTAATTCAAACATATAAGTTTATTTACTAAAATGATATGTTGAAAATTCAGTTTAAATAAATACCTTTTTCCAATCATCTACCGAGTAATTTCGATGTAGCCTGGCCCATTTTAATCGATCCGCTTTCATTCGTGGTGTCAATTTTGGTACTTTTACAGGGCGCCTGCATTTCAGATTTACTTCGTAAAAACGTCGCCTCAGTGTTGATACCGATATATTTATACCCTCTTCTTCCAATTTTATTTTTAATGTTTTTGCTGATGCACTACGGTTTTCTAAGGTACTTTGAACGATTTTTCGATCAGTCCTCGGTGTTGTTTTTCTAATCCTACGACAGTTCTTTCGCCGATTGCTGGTGGCGGGTGACTGATTTTTTATTGATTTTGAAATTCTGTCCACTGTTTGACGAGAAACGTTTTCTTTTTTTGAAATTTCTCTATTAGATAGTATTCCTAATTTCAGTAGCACTATAACACTAGACTTTTTTTCCTCAGAAATATCTTTACTTTTTCCCATTTCGTCCTTTTCAAAAAAAACACTTGTGTTTACAAAAAAAAATTATATTTTATGAACTAAAATTAAAAATTAAGTTTTTTTCACAAGACACGATAACTATATAACCTCTTTGAACAAAACAACAACCAAAACTCAAGAAACTTCACTAATAAATGAGATAGGACTATTTTTTGAACTTTCAACTATCTGTCTACCTGTGCTAATTAGGGACCTTTCTCAGAAAAAGGGTTTGAAATTTTGTAAAGGGTTAAATAATCCAGGTATATTTTACATATTATTGAAAGTAATATACATGATATTAGATATCAATAGAAAACTTAAAGTATTTATGTAAAATAAATATAATAATCCAAAGATTTCAGAGTATTCAAAAAAATAATGGGTGGCCCTAATTCATTGAGTAGATACTGTACAAATAGTACCTACATAAAACAGTTCTACCACCAGATGTCGCATGCGTCGCACAGAATTAAACAAAAGAGATCCGATAGAAAAAATATAATATTATTAACCGTCAGAATCAGATAGATATAAAAATTATTGTAAAGATTAATTGAGAATAAACTTTTCTTGTCGTTTCTTTAATTACAAAGCAATACATTGTTTATTTTATTATTATACACCCACTTTACATATTATTTACACCCAATTTACAAATAAAATATTACCACGTTATATATATATATATATATATATATATATATATATATATATATATATATATATATATATATATATATATATATATATATATATATATATATATATATATATATATATATATATATATATATATATATATATATATATATATATATATATATATATATATATATATAAATATATATATATATATTTATATATATATATATATATATATATATATATATATATATATATATATATATATATATATATATATATATATATATATATATATATATATATATATATATATATATATATATATATATATATATTTGTGTGTGTGTAAATAATCGTATTTTTATTATCATCATACACATAATAACGAATTACAGATGATGGTGATTTGCCCTCACTGAGTTTTCTCATTACTTTAACTTTTTTCTCTCTTTCAAAGATTTTTAAAAAATGCAGACCATAACAATTTCACTTTAGTCTACTAGTCTAGTCTTTAGTATTGACCTGAGGATGGAATGACAATGAATCGGTGGTCATGAAGTAGTGTTATTTTAAGTGGTATTACACAAAGTGAATGATAAAAGGGACCCAGTATTACTTAAGAAAATAAATAAATTATAACAAAACATGTATTACAATGTTTAATTGCGGTGTGTGCTTAATATATACACATTTTCCCACGATGTCAGTACCAGTTCTTAATTCATTATTCGCGTTCTTCCATCAAAATTTCTCCATATTATTACAATTTCCACATTCATGCCATGTGAAATTTAAAAATTACGATTCATCCAACAATACTAATTGCATATTTTTATATGATGTTAGATGAAAAAGTGCCCTTTGTCATAGACGTTTCACATACACATACTTGATTGCTATTAAAATTCAGAGCACTTTGCTTATATTTATTTTAAATTCATTGTTAAAAAACAGTATTTTAAATGTATTATAAATTAAGTGACTTTTTATCATTATACCACCTTCTTTTTTAATAATTCCTATTTTTTTTATATGATAAAAATCATGTACCACCTAGCACTGAACTAAAATAGCTTTTAATTGATATATCAACAAATATGAAGAAGAATATTTTTTGTTGGTATTTACAGGGCTTTAGACCTGTCATATACTGGTTAAGAGGTCATTTTATACAGCGTGACATTCACCATTCTACCCATGATTGATAACCAAACTTCAATAATTTTTCGAACGCAAATATCAAATAATTCACACGTCGTTCTATGTGTGATTTCTTAGCAGCATCTATGGTTCCAAATGGAGATAGGTACCTAGATTTCTCTTAAAACTCCAAAACTATTTGGAATATATATGTACATATGCGTGTATATTAATCGTATAACTGACAGGTTCTTCCATATCCGAGTTCTCGGCAGAGTCTATGGTTGAGTTGAGAAAGCTTTTTATTTAAGGTTGTGGTCCCGTGGTTAGTGTCGCGGACTCTTGAGTCAGAGTTTCTCGGTTCGAACCCACATTACCACAATTTGATACCTTTTCTAATGCTGAGCTGCCTAGGCTCACAGAAATAGTAATAAATTGAAATATTTGTGTTAACAATAAAAACACAAATATTTCTCTGTATATAAAAAAATATTAAAAAAAATAACTTCACACACTAGGAGACGTCTGACAACATAATTTTCAACATAAAAAGAAGGCCAGTTATTTTATTCACAACATTTTGAGTGTGTCCAAATCCTTGTTATGAGATTCTAAGATTTTCTACTTAGGAGTCGACGCGAAGCAGTGCCCTATTCACCATTTGTTAGGGATAACCGTTAGAAGAAGTAAATTATCTGTCCACTTACTTTAAACGGATAAATAAGATTCATGTTTTTATCAGTACCAATAGTCTATCTTAAATTAGTTGGAATATATTACTTCTTAGCAATAAGCCCGCCTAAGTAAATAGTTTATTCCGTACAAAAAATTCAGTGAATTAATTTATTAATTATATTTAATAGAAGGTAAACGAATAAGTATTACACCTATGACGGAAGTTGATATTTGTACTAAGTACTGGGTACGTCGAGCCTGTGAATGTACGAAATGGAGGCTAACTATCGGAAACAGTTGGAATAGTTCGTCGAATATAGCTGTATCAAATAAATTGGCGAAGATAAAACTAACAGTGCTCAGCTGAAATCTGCGTAAAGGCCAACCCGTATGTACAGTGCCTAGCAACTATCAAAACTTGGACCAATTTTATAGCTACACAATTCACACTAATAATGAACGTGTCGCTCAATATCATATACAAATATATACAACGTCATATATCAAAGAACTTGATTTTTCAGGAGATTGTTTTTAAAGTTTAAAAATAAAATAAAATTAACTTATTGAACTTTTTACTGTGCAACAGATCTTTTTAGGTAAAACCTAATTTTTTTTTCCAATTGAAAAATATTTAGTAAATTTAAAAAAAAATTAATCATTACCTATTCTTCAAAATGCAAAAACAACACTTTCTGCCCTGTAGCGGGTAAATATTAAGTTTTAAATATGCCACTTTTGCTGAGATATAGTACATTTTCTAGATACAATATACATGCCAGTGAAAATTCAACTGGCAGTATATAACGGACTCCTGGTACTAATGTATGTATCCAACACTTATATATGGAAATGAAGATGGCAAAAGGAGGATTAAAGTAGACAGAATGTAGTCGAAATACGATCTGTCAGACGAATGAGCAGCAAAAGAATGTTTGATAGATGTTCGAATGATAAAATTAGGAAATAATGCAAGGCTCAGATTTGCATTAACGATAAAATTAAGAAAGGTGTGTTGAAATGGTTTGGACACGTGGGATTGAGAAAAGAACAGCCATACAAAATGAGCCGAATGTAGTTTGAAATAGAAGCAGAGGAAGACCAAAGAAATGACATGAACCGAGGAATTGACTGACTTGGCATAATCAAATGTGTATTTCAAATACTTGAATGTGGTCAGGTCAGGAGTTGTAATAATCGGTGTGTAAGACGAAGATTGTTTGCAAAGGCACAGTGGTGTGGCGTTCTATTCTCTCTGCCCGCCTCTACGGAGAAGCAGCTTGATGGTTAGTTAGTTAGTCAACATTCACAGAAATGCAAGACTATGAAGCGTTCATTAGCGTCACCCAAGCCGGTAATGAAGACAAATGTATGGTCAATATTATCATTTTCGCGGCATTTAAATACTCAGAAGACTATAAATTTGAGGCTTCAAGCACGCTGGTTTATGATTTCCGGTAAGTCGTGGCGAAAATAAATGAATTTTTGAATAATAAATATCAAAAATACGAGTGTGAGCTTTATTCATGACCTATCTCGCATCATCTTGATAAACACCACGGGAGCAAATGATAAATCCGAAATGGGCCTTCTTATCTGATGTGTCCCCATAAGTAATACACACGGTTTATTTCGGGTGGTACCATATTCCTCAATGCTAAGATCATATCACGAACTTGACACATGCGAGTTGGTACTGTTAGCAAAATCCTTACGGGAAAACTGGAAATTATCATTTTTAATATCATTCAATATTTTTAATTTTTTAATGAGACAATTTTAGTTCATCATTCGCTCGACGTTAGAAGAAACAAAAATCAACTAAATGATCCATAAACCTTGTACATTATAAGCAAGGTAAATGATACAACATTTTGAGTGTGTCCAAATACTTGTTCACAAAATCTGGATTATCTCCAATTACAGGAGTTATATTTATTATTTTTTGACATCTCATCAAAGATGAAGAAAAATATTGAAGTCTGGCCATTCACGAGCTGACGACCGTCATATGCTGGTTTAAGTGATCATTTTACACACGTGTACATTCACCAATTCTACCCATTATTGACAACACCACCTTCTTACAGACATAAGAAAATTGAAGACTTCAAAATGCTACAAAATAAATTAAATGAATTTTATATATCACTCACTCTTTTTCAATCTCACTTAATCTTTCAATAACGTCATTTATCAAAAAACTTGATTTTTAAGGAGATCGTTTTTAAGGTTTGAAAATATAATACGATGTATTTAAAATAAATATCAAGCCACTTATTGAACTTTCTACTGTGCAACAGATCTTTTTAGGTAAAACCTGAAACCTTTTCTCCATTCGAAAAATATTAAGTATATTTTAAAAAATAATTCAACAATACATTTTCTTCAAAATTCAAAAAACAACACTTTCTGCCCTGTAGCGGGTAAATATTAAGTTAAAAATATGCCGCTTTTGCTGGGATATAATATTGTAGTACATTTTCTGGGCATTCCAAAAACATGCATAACTGAAAATTCTTGAAAGGGGTGAACGATATGTTAATTTAAGAAAGAAAAAATAATAATTATAATTTCAATAAAAATAAACTGTTTTACCAACAAACATAACTAACAAGTGTAAGTCCCTCTCTAAGCATAAGGGCTCAGTCTCTTTATTGGAGAGAACTGCGTTTTTAAATTTAAGATTGTAAGTAGAAATGTTTAGAAAATAAAATATTTTTTTTTTAAATGTAACCGTATTAAATAAAAAATATTAAATTAAAAAAAACTAGTAGAAGATTTTTTTTAAATACCTCCTAAGTGGACAAACCAAGATTTGTGTACAAAGATTCGGACATACTCAAACGAGTGTCCGTTTAATTTACTTTCAATTAACAGCGACATGTCTGCTCCTCGCAGGATGAATCAGCGATGACGTATGTCTCTATGTTCTCCCATGAGGTGGTTGACCTTTGACATTTGCAAACGAACAGTGCTGAACAGGGTGATGGATCGCTTTAGTGGACAATTAGATTTATCATTGCGAAATATGATCGAGCAAAACAAATGGCAGGAATGCGGCTATATACCACGGAACACATGTTGGGAACGTTGCGATGTACATGACGTCGAGCTTTTCTATACATCGCAATGTTTATTCAATTAATTATAAAATAATGCATGGTGCATTGTAGTAAGAAGGGTGGAGTTATCATTTTTCAATATCTGCATTTATGAGTAGTCTGGTCAGGAGTCGTAATAATCGGCATGCAATTAATTTTAGAATAATGCGTAGTGAATTGTAGTTACCTGAGTGGAATTATCATTATTCAATTTCTGCATTCATGAATGATCAGGTTAGGAGTCGTAAAAATCGTTATACAATTCATTTTAGAATAATGCGTAGTGCATTGTAGTTACCTGGGTGGAATTATCATTATTCAATTTCTGCATTCATGAGTGGTTAGGTCAGAAGTCATAATAATCCTCATACAATTCATTTTAAAATAATGCGTATTGAATTGTTGTTACCTGGGTGGAATTATCATTATTCAATTTCTGCATTCATGAGTGGCCAGGTCAGTAGTAGCAATAATCGGTATTAAATTAATTTTAGAATAATGCGTAGTGCATTGTAGTAACCTGGGTAGAATAATCATTATTCAATTTCTGCATTCATGAGTGTCCAGGTCAGTAATAGCAATAATCGGTATTAAATTCATTTTAGAATAATGCGTGGTGCATTACCTGGGTGGAATTATCATTATTCAATTTCTGCATTCTTGAATGATCAGGTCAGTAGTAGCAATAATCGGTATTAAATTCATTTTAGAATAATGCGTGGTGCATTACCTGGGTGGAATTATCATTATTCAATTTCTGCATTCTTGAATGATCAGGTCAGTAGTAGCAATAATCGGTATTAAATTCATTTTAGAATAATGCGTGGTGCATTACCTGGGTGGAATTATCATTATTCAATTTCTGCTTTCTTGAATGATCAGGTCAGGAGTCGTAATAATCGGTATTCAATTCATATTATGTAGTATTCTATTCGCATTATTATGCGTAGTGCATTGTAGTTACCTGGGTGGAATTTTCATTATTCAATTTCTGCATTCTTGAATGATCAGGTCAGTAGTAGCAATAATCGGTATTAAATTAATTTTAGAATAATGCGTAGTGCATTGTAGTTACCTGGGTGGAATTATCATTATTCAATTTCTGCATTCTTGAATGATCAGGTCAGTAGTAGCAATAATCGGTATTAAATTAATTTTAGAATAATGCGTAGTGCATTGTAGTTACCTGGGTGGAATTATCATTATTCAATTTCTGCATTCTTGAATGATCAGGTCAGTAGTAGCAATAATCGGTATTAAATTAATTTTAGAATAATGCGTAGTGCATTGTAGTTACCTGGGTGGAATTATCATTATTCAATTTCTGCATTCTTGAATGATCAGGTCAGTAGTAGCAATAATCGGTATTAAATTAATTTTAGAATAATGCGTAGTGCATTGTAGTTACCTGGGTGGAATTATCATTATTCAATTTCTGCATTCTTGAATGATCAGGTCAGTAGTAGCAATAATCGGTATTAAATTAATTTTAGAATAATGCGTAGTGCATTGTAGTTACCTGGGTGGAATTATCATTATTCAATTTCTGCATTCTTGAATGATCAGGTCAGTAGTAGCAATAATCGGTATTAAATTAATTTTAGAATAATGCGTAGTGCATTGTAGTTACCTGGGTGGAATTATCATTATTCAATTTCTGCATTCTTGAATGATCAGGTCAGTAGTAGCAATAATCGGTATTAAATTAATTTTAGAATAATGCGTAGTGCATTGTAGTTACCTGGGTGGAATTATCATTATTCAATTTCTGCATTCTTGAATGATCAGGTCAGGAGTCGTAATAATCGGTATTCAATTCATATTATGTAGTATTCTATTCGCATTATTATGCGTAGTGCATTGTAGTTACCTGGGTGGATTATCATTATTTAATTTCTGAATTTGCAAGTGATCAAGTCTCTCCTAAATTAAAGCTCTCTAAATCCAATCATAGACGCCTGTTGTGAACTCAACCATGGAACGTTATAAGATTGATCATACATGTATGACTTCCAAAATTTGAGTAGTTTGGCTGTGTTAATCATGGGTATAAAGGTAAATGTTACACATGTATAAAGTGATAATATAACCAGCCTATAACAAGTTTTAAACCCTGTAAATCCCCAGACCTCTATATTTTTCTTTATTTATTTTGAGATTTCAAATAGCAACATTTCTAATATGTTAATTTTAAAATGAATTAAGTTATAAGTTATGAAAGCTGTGACAAAATTGCATACCTGTCTGAAGAATACCGTAAGGAGAAGTGAGTTTTTGATTAAATAAATATTTTAATTATACAGATGAAACAAAGTATGAGACATTTCCTTTACAAAATTATTTTTTATACAAAATAAACACCTCAATCTACAGATTTAATATTTTCCATATCGGTTATTTTCAATTAGGTCTTTGAACTTGGGAAACTTTTTATGTGCATATTTAAATCCGATTATAATGTAATAATTTGGTGTGTCATGCGTTACATCATGTTATATTTATTAGCTAACCAAAGTCCTACCTTTATTTTATAATAAACATTATACATATAGGGTGTTTTTTTAGAGGTATACAAATTCTAATTTTCCCAAATAAATTGATGGTGGTACCCGCCGTGTGGCATGTTGCGCCATCTTATTGAAACCACAGCTCTGTTACATTAATGTCATTCAACTGAGGTATTAAGAAGTCCGTAATCATGGTGCTGTAGCGCTATCCTTTGACCGTAATATTCTGGCCGGCATCGTCTTAAAAAATATATAGGTCAATGATTCCACCTGCCTTATGGGCATACCAAACAGTGACTTTTAATGGATGTAAGGGCGTCTCAATAAAAGCTTCTAAGTTTTCTCCACTCCAAATTCGGCAATTCTGCTTATTGATTTAGCCATTTAACCAAAAATGTGCCTCATCGGTGAACAAAATTTTGCGTTGAAAATACAGATCAAGTTGAATATTGTTTTCGGGCCATTCGCCGAACCTACGACGCGCGTAATGGTCATCCAGTCTATTCATGGTGAAATTGCAAAACGTACTGACTGCAAGTCGACTGTCAACTGTCTCATTGATAGTCTGTAGAAACAATGTTGCCACATTAAAATTCAAACCAATAAAAAAACACCCTATGCATACATAGTTTGTTCTATGATCTTAATCGTAAATCAACGCGTCTCCAATTTTTGATGTTATTCAAATGTAATTACTGAAAACATAAATAATTGTAACATATATTTAATGTTTATGTTCCGCTTAGTACGAGGCTATAAAAAATAATTGCAATGTGAAATCGGGTAGCCTCACTCCGGTAAGCCCTGATAAAATAAAAATATCTTGTGATTCATCCATTTAACATTTCTCGTTCAACGGTATGTAAAGTTATTGCTTAATAATAATAATAATAAAACCCTTATCCGCACCCCAATGGTGCATAGGGTACTGCGTCATATAAACGCAGTGTTATCTTGATCGTTTACACATGAAGGAAAGGTGATCAACCCTCCGCTTCAGGTACCAGTCCAGGGTAATATTGAATAAATATTACAGTGAAAAAATCACTCATATTTATTTTGACCCCCCTTGGGAACCGAACCCGGGTCCTCCAAAACGGTAGCTGAGCGTGCTGACCATTACACTACGGAGGCGGACAAATTATTGTTATTAAGTTATTGCTTACTTTAAAAATGTGATTGATTATATCGCACTGTACGGTCAACTTCATAGTAGACGACTCCCGGGCAGACCACCAAAGAGATGGGTCGATAGCTGGGAATCGACATCGCAGGAGGCTAATTCCGTTTGAAAACAGGCCACAAGGTCTACACCATGAAGAAAAAGAAGAAGACATATTCATGCGACGCAAACTATTTATCTGTACTTTCTGTACTAAATTTAATTTTGATTTCTTACAAGTTTTATCAATTTTATATATAATAGTATAATGGCAAAAACGTTAACTCTAAAATCCCTCTTTGAATATTCCCTGTTATTTAAAGCTTTTAGCCTGCTGAAATACCCTCCGTCTGCCTCCGCAGTGTGATGGTCAGCACGCTCGGCTACCGTTCTGGAGGTCCCGAGTTCGATTTCCAGGGGGTTCAAATAAATATAAGTGATTTTTCACTCTAATATTTATTGAATATCATCCTGGACTGCTACCTGAAGCGGAGGGCTGATCACCTTTCCTTCGTGTGTTAACGATGAAGATAACACTGTGTTTATATAATGCAGTGCCCTATGCACCATTGGGGTGCGGATGGGGGTTTGAAAAATACCCTTATATGACATTTTAAACTACTTGGTGTATTTTGCCAGTTTATAGAACGTTAAAAACTTTATAATACTGCATCATTAGTCAAAATGGCATATTTTTGAGTTAAAGTTTTTCGCCAGTACATCCACGATATGAAAGTTAAGCATGGAGTTGGTAAAAGGGGTATGGAAGTGGAATTTATGCAGCCGAATTGCGATCTCTCAAAAAAACGTACCCCAAAATGATGTTCCGATATTGATATAAGGAAAGAATACAAAGCTAAGATAAGCATTGCCTATAAAATTAAGAATGCTGAGATGGTTTAGGCATGTGAATCAAATGAGTGAAAATATTATAGTTAAACAAATCTATGAAGCAAATGTGGTTGGTAATAGGAGCAGAGAAAGTCCAAAGAATACTTGGCATGATCAAGTATTTGAATACTTGAAAAAGGTCGAGGTCAGGAGTCGGGATAATCAGCAGAGATGTATGAGGAAATGCGTGAATGTTCAAGAAGCGAAGAAGAGGTGAACGTTACACGCGTGTAAAAAATTATCACTAAAGCCAGCCATCTCAGTTATCCCTGGGGTGCTTAGACTTCCATCTTCCTTCATTTAAAAAAGATAGTGGCTTGTCTTATATTCAGACACCTATAATATACAATATATAAATCGATATAATACTTAAATTTATATATATTATAGGTGTCTCAACATAAGCCAAGGCACTATCCTACGAGTTACGTTGTTACTAAATATTCGTAAAAAATACGATAAAGAAAAAAAACATGAATTTATATGATAATCAATATTTTATCACTTTAGAAGTATGTAATAGTAACATTCTTTGGGTTTATGAATAGTAGGTACGGGAACGACGCGAATATTTTTTTTTCCAGGAATCGTCATTTTGCCGTCGTAATTTTTACGACAGTGTGGTATCCTAGGGTTAAAATAAACTCCACTGAACTTGCAGGCGTCATGAGGTTAACAGTTCATCTTATCTTCTTGCGGTAATGGCTCACCTACACGATTCTGTTTTTTTATTTTTTATTTATCTAACCTTTAATTTGACAATTAAATTATTCTGTGCTCCGTTTCACAAAATTAATTTGCATGGTAGGTTTTTTATATATATTTTGACGGGTTGATAAATGTATAATTAAATGTGTAGGAGGGATACCATAATATGACATTGTCTTTAAACAAGATGGACATGTGTGTAAAAGATATCCTACAATAAGCAATTTTACAGATTTCGAATATTAGTAACAAGTCATACATTTTAAAATATAATTATTTATTTCTACTTCTCTGATATAAAATATAATTAATTATAAAATATAATTTTCGATATGCAACTTTATTTTCTGTTAACTCTGGTAACAGTTAACATAAATATTTTTTTGCTTTAAATTCCGCTTAATAAATTAAATGGTATTTTGGGTATAATTTTTTTTCATACCCCCAAATTCTGGCAAGCGCATTCTAGGTTTGTCCCTTCTAGAAACCATTCACTCACTTAAAGCTACCTAGTAATAATTATTTGTGTAAACCAATGTCAAAGTACTAGCGTGTATTACCAGCCATCTTCCACCACCTAAATTACACCAATAGTACAAAACATGGCTAAAACCAGTAAAAAAATAAACCCATACTTCAACAATAACTTGCCGGGAAAAAACTCGATCGTAAAATTGCGTTTGAATCTTTATCGAGGCAATATTAAAGCCTAAGGCTCAAGTTAGCGTGATATTAAAGTGTCGGAGAGGAACAATATTGTCAAACCGGTCGTAAAAACGACCTGCGAAAAACGACCTTATAAAACTATAAAGCCATAGGGAGTTCTGCGAAAGTGTTTTGTCAACAAAAAGAGATTTTCAGTTTATTACTACATTTTACCTACCATATACATTTGTTCCAACCTCCAAGTTGTGAATCATCATTCTTCAGTTATGTCATCAATGTGATAAAAAATGTAAAAAAGTGATTTGGTGGATATTAAACTACAATATGAAGGAGATTCTGTATCAATCTAAACTTAATACCTCTCAACATCCACATACGGTGTCAGATATTGATGCAGAATGCATCGAAACACTAGTCAAAGAGTATTTTAAGAAATAATAGTAAAACCAATTAAAAATTGAATTCGAAATGAACCCTTCTAAGTTTCGTGACTTTGTCAAATTAACAATATGAATATACTTTATTTATTGTTTCGGCATTGACTTTGTGGTAAGACATGTTACAATGATTAAAGAAAACACTTGTTTTATAACGCTTGAGTTTTATTAAAGACTACATGTTTCGGAAGTTAAACTTCCATCATTCATATAAATCATTCATGAATATATGTACTTAACTACAAATTGCAAGAACTGCAGTACAAACTAAAGGTGAAATTATTCCACATATTACATATTTGAAGAAAAAAACGATAATGTGTATTTTTCGCTTAAGGGTAACTGAGGAAACACATTTTATATATACATCTGAATAATTCTTGAAAATAATTAATTGAAAACGTTTTCAAAACATATTTTTAATATGACTATTATTTCCTTTTATTCTTACCCTTATACGCACCTAATGTAGTATAGGGCACTGCATAGTATCGAAGCAGTGTTATTTTGATTGTTAATTATATGATGTCAATGTAATTATCCTTAATAATCCTTCACAGTTAATTATTTTTATACTTTTTGTATCTTTAATCGAATTCAAGTTTTACCTTTGAGTGACAAACACACATTATTCGGTTTCAACACTGGCTTAAAAATAATTATATTTTTTTATCTACGTTTATTTATAATAAACCTATTTCTCTAACTCTCTTTAAAAAATCAGTGCACGCCACTGCGTGCACCTATCGCTTAATTATTATATTTTTAAACATTTATTTATCTATGGTCTAAATGTGCCTAGACTCCTCATAGAGAAAAGCCCTAATGTCCGGGTGCGGCAATTTAAATAATTTTAACATTTACGAACGCGCCCTGAGGATTTTACCAAAGTGCTTACGAAATAGGAGCCGAGAAAGGTTTAGACAAATTCGGTTTTAATTAAATAAAACATGTTTACCTAATGGACGTACGCTGTCCGGTAATTAATTCACGGAACCCTGACGTTATGATAATGATTATTTTTATTTACATTATAAAACTCGTGTCGAATATCTCTATACCGTAATGCAGGTGTCTCGTTCACTTTTGACAGTGGGCACCGCATAATTAATATTAATTGATTTACCCAAACTAATTAGTCGACGTCCCATTATGAAAAAAACTTGCTGCTTTGAAACTATCTGCGAAAAGACTCACAGTAGATGTAGTCACCCGTGGGCGCGGTTATCTATTACTTTTAATACGCGGGGGTTTCAAAAAGTTTATAGAAATTTTGCGAGTATTTTCGCCTAGAATTTTCATTCATTAAACAGTAATTTTAACGAAAAAAACCGAGACTCCTGGACGCTTGCGTATATGAACTAAGTGTAGTGATTTTTTTTAACACCTCAACATAGATGAAGACGAATATGGAAGTCTGGTTATTTAGCGGGCCTACGGCTGTCATAGGCTCGGTGATCACTTTACACACGCGTCAATCATAGGTAGAATTGGTGTATGTCAATCATGGGGAGAATCGGTGAGTATTTCACGTGTTTAAAGTGATTACTTAACCAAGTCCTGTAATTCCATGACTTACATATTCTTCTTCATCTATATACATAATAATTCCTAATTGGAGATAATCCTGATTTGAAAAAAAGTCTGGACACACTCAAAATGTTGTCAGTGTCGTGATGATTAAGTTAATAGATTATATATGATTATTTTTAATTATTGTTTTACTTGTAAATATGACGATTTCTTAAAATCTATTGTGACACGTGTTCTGATGCATTACGCATTATTTTCAAACACCATATATAAGTCTAAGTCTAAAACAAAGTGTCACGTGTCATAATAGATTTTATGTAATAGTGATATTTACCAAATAAAACAAATTAAAATAGACAGATTTTACCATAAAGTGACAAATAAATTAATGAAAAGATAGATTATACCTAGTACATAAGTAAGCTCATATCCTATGTAAACATAGGGGTAAAATCGTAGGAATAAAATCATATACCTGAGTAACCTCATTGCTAACTTAGAATCATTGAATTGTATAAACTAGTATTTTCACATATAAATTATAGTAACTTTAATTATATGAAGTACCGTAAAGTGGGTATACATTGCACCAAAATACTGCATTTTTTCAAAAAATTGTCTATTCAGATCAGGTTTTTTACTTTTTCTGAGGTTTCAACTATTGCAATGTAATAACACATATACCTGTAACATGTCTGATACATTTTTAAATTTTTATCTATTTTGCCTGTATTTTTTTTTATATTTATATTTTGGTGCAAAGTATCCCGGGGTAAAGTACAACTTTGCACCATGATATTTTCTCTACACTTTTCGTACTAGAATCCAAATTGATGCAAAGTAAAGGCTATCCTACAATTTTGTTGCACCTTATGAAGGGTTTTGGCTCACAGTTCACTAAATGCAGATTATAATATTGTATAATTATGGAAAAATAAGACACTTCATAGATTTTTTTTTTTAAATATTGAAAAATCTAACAAAAAAATTTTTTTTTTCAATACTGAAGGTTTAAAATTATATAAAATAAAAGGTGGATATTAAAACATATCGTACTACATAGGTAATAGGAATTAAAATTAAATTAGGTCTAAATATGGTCAAGTTCCGGGACGGTAAAGAAACCTCTTTTGGATTGCATTTTCGGTTCTTTTATGGAACCCGCTACATCCTTCCAAGAATATTGAAGAAAGTCATCCTGCATCGGCCACTTCCACGATTTGAGACTCTCCTGCATGGATTTAACAGCTCTGTCTTTCTTTATTTCCAAAATCTGTCCCGGAAATTTTTCTCCTTCATAACGAAATACGACATATTCTCCCACCTTCTTTTTAACTGGTCCTAATGAAACGGAAGAACAAATTCGATAACTGGTTTCAGTTATCGTTTTTGTTCTTCTCCCTCTTCCTCAAAGCTTCCGTGTGAACTATAATCAGTTAATGCTAGATATGCTGGAAGTTTCGATGCGGAAGGTGGGATCATTGATGTAATTGGTTCAGGTAGCATTTGTGTCTCGTCAACGTTCATTTCGACATTTGGATCGTGAGCAATGCTCTTACCTGGTTCTATCGGTATCGTTTTTCTGCGTTTTAAGACTCAATTCTTCGTTGAATCTGTTTTCTTCCAAAAACTGTTGAAAACTCTGGCGCACGTCATCGTCATACGCTTTTAATGGCAACCGATTAAGCAACTGACTAGTTTTCGCAACAGTCAAGGTTTTATGTCTTTGCAAAAATGATCTTATCAATTCAGAGCCTGGTACGTTGTTCTTTAATATTCGTACTCTTCTGCCAAATCTATCCAAATAGGCTATTAAAATGTAGCGAATGTTAAAAACACTCACTGGGAAACCGTACTCACTCATGTCTACTATGCAGTTTACGAAGGATTGCTCTTCGCCCTTGTCACATATCGGAGGTTTTCCCACAGGTTTTGTGTGCTGACCTTTCAGCTTATAGTTAATCGTCCTTCTGGGGATTTTGAAAATTTCTTCAGCCTTTCTTTGACTGATTGTACCATTTCGAATGGCCTCCAAACACTGCTCCACTCTCTTCGGTGTAAAATCGCAGTATCGTCTGGCATAAGGCCGCTGTTTGTGTGTTCTTGACATTTTTGAAAAAAATATACCATCAGGAATTAAGTAAGTACACAAAACCTATAGATATTTAGCAAACATGTCAAGTTGTATTAGCTGTTTTAAGACTTTTCATCAAATTAATTAACTATGGCCTTTTGTGAATACTTTGCAATTGGTGCAATGTTACCCCAAATGTGGTCAATACAAGTCAGTTCTTAAAAAAATATTATTTTTACAAAAACTTGACAATGTAACTAAAAAATACAGCATTTGAGAAAAGCAGGGCCTATCTACCTACGATTTAGAGACCACTCGCTTGTTGTAACTAGTTTCAGTATACTGATTCCACTAGATTTTTTCGGACACAATTTTCAGACAGAAAAGTTTCTTTACGTTCGGACAGGAAAAACGCATTGAAGCAATAGCGACCGACTGTTACTTCTGTAAACTAAAAAGTAGATTGAAGTGCCATCTATCAGAAACAATAGAAAGTAGAATGAAAAATGACATGTATCAGAGATGACCAGCTCTACAATTTCTTTACAGAAGGTGGTGCAAAGTATCACCCATGGTGCAAAGTATACCCACTTTACGGTAATAGTAAATTTAAACATTTAGAGTAATTCCACTCTCGAGTAGGCAAAGGCTATAAGACTTATAAATATAAAGCCTAAGTAGGGCCATGATAAGAGGTGTTGCATAAACCGTAGATAGATTTTAGAGTCACTTGGATGTCAGGTAATTAAAAATGAAAGTTTTTTAGAAGATATATCTTTTTAGGATTGCCAATGATGTTGAAAAATCATTGCGAAACTCATTGAAAATTAAAAACTTCTCACTATATTGTTGTTTTTAGATGCGACATTTTGAGTATGAAATTGATGATTGATGCTTTAAAAAATTCAGAATTATAAATACACACAGATTGCCTACATAAAAAAATAATTGTTGTGTGTATATTAAATACTATATATCTTCCGAATGAGTAATATACCCATGTTTTGACAGTATTCATGAGCAATATATTAAGTATGTTAAAAAATTTACCAAGATTTATAGATAACTCGACAAAATTAAGGAAGTTTTTTTTTATATAGGAATAAAAAAATCTATGTATTCTATATAAAACAAACGGTAAATAAAGTGTTTAAAGTAACTAGTAAAAAGGTTATATTATGTAATTCAGAGTTAAAAATCGCCTTACACTAAATAACATACACCATTTGCATATTCAAGTATTTAAAATCAATATTTGCTAATAAATTTAAATAAGACTTACCATTTGCCGCCATCGCAATAATATTTATTCAATCTTTCTTTTGTTTATGATTTGACGTTTTATTTACAATGTTTGAAATGAGAACACAGACGTTTTTATCTATTGCTTTTAAAACAAAAGCATTGAAATAATCTGTGGTAATAGAATTCTTAATTTAAAATACTTCGGCCCAATACCGCATTTTATTCTAGTATCGCGGTTGCCATATAAATAAATATATATTTGCCAATTGTGAGAAATGCATAAAGCAGTACGTACCTACCCGACATCGTGGAACATTTTCACAATATCCTTTGAGGTTAATTGTCAAACAAGGTTGTATTATATCTCCTTTCCTCTTACGGACTTGAATGCAACACAATAAGAGACGGCGTCATCTTGATTATTATTGATGTGTCCTAAATTTGAATCTACCTCAATACAAAAGCGTCTATTTCGTATTAATTGTGATGAATAAGTACAGTCGTGATCTAAAGAATCGGCATTATTTTAACAAACTCGTTAGGTACCTGGTATTTTTTATTGTGTGAGAGAAATATACATAATATAATACTTTTGATGGATTGACATACGCTTTAATTAAAAAGGTTTAAACTGAAATTTAATAAATACCTCTAAGTAGGTGCGCAGTGATAAGATCCCAATTATTGTCACATTAAGTACCTACTGTGGTTTAGTCGAAATTGAATATTTATCAAACCAATCATCTCAAATTTTACATATTTTTTGCCACATAAATTTAATCACATTCAATTTTAATTTTTTTACAAAAAATTAATACTGGAATAAAACTTATTTATGGTACTTACTGACACCCTAGATATTTTGAAGTAATATTACGATGCACATACTAGAATTCAAACATTTAATTCGGCTAGATACATCGTTAAATTTTCCTTTTGCGAACTTATGTTGCATGTAAAAATGTATCATGTAGTTATCTAAAAATCTAAAATCATATTTGAATTAAATAGAATATAATGACAATAACTTCAATCGGGTTGTTGTTCCGAGATTAGCGTCGTGGACTCGAGACCACTCAGACACAACTTGATTCCAATTTTTAATAACAATGAATAACTATTGATATATTTGTGTTTATAATAAGAACGTAAATACTTCTCTTTTTCAAAAACAGAAACCAAAAAAATAACAACAAAAAATACCAAATATTTTCTAGTACCTACAAAACTAGTTGCGAGATTTTGCGATGCATTTTAAATATAAAGTTTCAGAATGTACTCATTTCATTCTAATGTATTGAATGTATTCTACTTGCGGTGTTTTTCTTAATAATATCCATCTATAAATCCTTCGTTGATTACAATATTATATTTTTGCAATAGATTACAGCTACCTTAAAACAAAACGTGATAGGTTAAGTGCTATTACAAGATCCATGACTGAAATGACATATTCAAGATAATTTATCAACCATTAGATATATAGAGATACAGAATTACTAATGTATACTAAAAGCATCAAGGTCCCAAAAGCGAAAACAATTATTATGTATAAATAGTTAACGGGTTAATGTTTTTATCTGAATATGGAAAATCCCAGGTTTTTATTAGTTTGTCCTAGATATAAAAATTATCGCGATTGAAACCCATTTAAAAATTCGCATAATTTAAAATTTCTGCTTAAAATTTAATTTCAGTTAAATTTATGATTGGCTAAGGGGACTTACGCTGAACATAAATTAATTATATTAAGTTAAAGTAAATTTTTATGCAAAATGTTTTTGTTTTTTTTTCATGGGGTATTTTTCAGTGATTTATATTTTCTAATATTTTGATTTTTGGCTTTGAAAATGTTTGATTTACAATTGTGAAAGTTTTAAAAAGAATCGCTTGTTTTTGCACTTGTGTATTTATATATTATAATAAACACTTACTGTTTTTTTCTTTAATAAATTATTGCTTGAAGAATTACATTAAAAATTACATCTTCGTTGACTTGCGCTTCTTCATCCCTTGTCTGCGCCCAATGGTACATATGACAAAGCATCGTGTTATCTTGATTGTTAATTGCACGAAAGCAAGGTGATCATATTATGGTAAATAGTTTTATCAACTTAAAATTTCGTTCTTAGGATAAAAATCCATTTTGTAAATAATTAAAAACAAACCAAAGTTTAGGTATTTACGAAAAATATTACTTCTGATCTTGTCGCGGTTCTATGCTACAATGGCGCGCTCTAGTTTGACATACATAGTATCACTTTATTATTGGATACATATAAACGGATCGTTCTGACACTTTGAGATGGATTGTCTTTTCATATACTTAACGTAATTGTGTTGTAAATATAGGAACTTTAAAAAACCATTGCCATATACTTCTTCTTAAGGCCTTACTCCCAAACAGAGAATTCAATCACCGACCGACAACCTGAGAAGTCACACGTCTCTTCAGGCTCGATTTTTTTAACAATGTATGTTGGATAATTTTTAGTTTTTTAGAATACTTACATAAAAAATAATAATAATCCCTTATCCGCACCCAATGGTGCGTAGGGCACTGCGTCATATAAACGCAGTGTTATCTTGATCGTTTTTTTGAACATGAAGGTAAGGTGGTCAGCCCTCCGCTTCAGGTACCAGTCCAAGGTAATATTGAATAAATATTACAGTGAAAAAATCACTTATATTTATTTTACCCCCCTTGGGAATCGAACCCGGGACCTCCAGAACGGTAGCCGAGCATGCTGACCATTGCACTACGGAGGCGGACATAATAATTACGCACTTACAAAATATAGAGAAAATATATTTTTATAATTTTATTAAATCCTCACCTTACAATAACTCATTTTTTCAAAACCATATAACTATTACAACGAAAAACTGATTTTTTTCAATGCGAAAACGGTGTTTTGAGGAAGAAATTAATTAAAAATGTAAAATGATACCTGAATTTAGAGAACATTAAGTTGCGACTTAACGAATACTGGGCCTTAAATAAATAATGTCGGTTATTTGATAATCCCGAGACTTAATCGACTAAATCTACTTAAAATATTTTTTTAAAAATAATTAAGATATTATAGTAAAAACAAATTAAAAATGAATAAAACTATCGATATTCTCGCTAACTTTCTGGCCCCTGAAATTGTTATGTTTATTTCCACTATAAAAAAAGTGTACGCTGAACGAACCAGTGTCGGATAACAAAGAATTTTTATAATTAAAAAATCCATTTAAATTATGTCCAATTTATCCAATAAATCTTGCTGAAATGTGTTTTCAAATATCTGCAACCGCCTCGGCCAATGAAACTCGTTTCAAACAATAAAGACGCCTAAAAAACAGAGTTGCATTATAATAGTATGCCCGTGTTCCTACGTATTTTTTATTTATTCAAATTTGTATCACAAGTTTGCAAATATGATCACTGGTCAAAGATAATTTATTCAACTATTGAACTGTAATGTAGGCGTAAGCTTTGGTGCCTCGTACTCAATTTTATTATATAATTTTTATGTTATTGGTGTCTCAACTCGGGATTAAACATGTATAGTTTTATGTATTCATTTGTAAATCAAACATAGATTTTTTTGAGTCTACTAAGTTGCATTTTATACATTAGTTTGAAAATACCATAACTAGTTTTTGTTAATAAAATACAACTTAGTAGACTCAAAAAATCTGTGTTTGATTTAAAAATTAATACAACATTTTGAGCGTGTCCAAATACTTGTTCACAAAATCTGGATTATCTCCAATTACAGGAGTTGTTTTCATATTATTTTTTAACATCTCATCAAAGATGAAGAAGAATATGGAAGTCTGTGCATTTACGGAGCTGGCGACCGTCATAGGCTGGTTAAAGTGATCACTTTACACTCGTGTAACATTCACCAATACTACCCATTATTGACAACCACACTACTCAAAAGTAAACACTTGTGTAAAGTGATCACTTAAACCAGCCTATGACGGTCTTCAGCCCCGTAAATGCCCAGACTTCCATATTCTTCTTCATCTTTGATGAGATGTTAAAAAATAATATAAAAATTAATGCATAAATGAAAATGAAGTTGTACAAATTAAACGCCGAATCAATAAATCTACTTTTTTTGTTCGGAAGTAGATGGAAGTCTTAGCACACAGCATCACAGCGCTTGCGACCTGGCATTTTGCTGGCTTAAGTGATTGCTTTGTATACTTATGTAACGTTCACCATTCTGCCCATTATTGAACATCCATATTGCATTAATTTTTCAAAAGTTGTATCATCCAACAGTTTTTAGACATTGTTTATAATATCTCTTATAACATTTTCACAATCGAACATAGGTGAGATTAAATCCGAATTATTTTATAAGTATTTTCAGAGGATATACGAAACAAGATGAAAAATGTCTGGGTTGATATTTTTTATGTTTTCAAATATTTCTTGACATAATAATATTTTTTTCTATTTCTACCCTTTTTGTCTCTTAAAAAATATCACTTACGCTACGACTAATTACCTGCTAAAATCGGATTTCAATTGATATTGCCTTCCTCTACCTAACTTTTGATGTCTAATCTACCGAGCTTCCACGAAAGCGTGAACTCTTTATTTTGTCTCTAAAGGACACTCTAGCTGACCATCTAAGCATTCGCATTTCAGCAGTTTCTAGTTGCCAAGTGTAAGTGATATACATCGTCCAGCATTCGGAGCCATATAAGAGAGCGGGTCTGACATTTGTTTGGGAGATTTTTCCCTTTAACTTGGCTGGTTACCATTAGACAGATCTTTACCTATAAAGCTGTACAGAAAAAAATGTATGGTGTGGGTAGAGCCTTTCTTTAGATTTAATTCGGACTTATATAATGGATATTGCTTGATTTATGAAACATTATGAAAGTTTTATTAATTTGAATTATATTCATACATAAACAATAGAAATATAACGAATTTGTATCAGGTTGTGCAATATTAGTAATATCAAGGAGTATGAATGATATTTATTGAAGTGAAATAGCACACAGTTAGGTTGCAATGTTTTCTCAAAAGGGCGGGATAGATTAAATCTAGAATCTAACCAAAGTGGTTTGTGAACTTGTTGACCTCAGTAGTGCAGAAAAGATAGCAATCTCAAATTGCATAACATAACTATCAGGGATATACAACAACTAACTAGATGTATTGAAATGATCTAGTTCAATACATATCTAGTTCCTTATAACTAGATATTTATTGATCTAGTTCTATAAAGATCTAGTTCGATTATGTACGGTGTAATGGGAGGGGGAGACGGAGGAGGATTCGATATACTCGTATATCTATATATTACGAAAAATATTTCCAAAATATTGCTAATCCAATATCGTTATCTGCTTATTGAAGAATATCATATAAATTTACAATTTTTAATTTATAAAAATAATAAAACAAAAACATTGAACACATTATTTCCTAATATAGAGATTAGAAACAGAGTTTGCTTATTATTAATTTACATAATGTTTATAAAATGCTTCAAAAACTCTTTAACTCAACAAATCGATTAAGTTTATTTTTTACTCACTAAACATAAAAATCAATTAAGTTTATTCTCCAAGTTAAACTCATAAACTAAACGAACCGATTAAGTTGATTTTGAAAACTCACGATGTTTTCAAATCAATTAAGTTCATTTTCATTAAGTGTACAAATCAATTAAGTTTATTCTCCAAGTTAAACTCATAAAGAATACGAGCCGATTAAGTCAATCTCACAAAGTTTGAATCACAAAGCGTTCAAATCAATTAAGTTCATTCTCCACCTTTAATTCGCGAGTGTTCAATTCGTTTAAGTTCATTTTCCACGAGCCGCTGTTGATTCGTAGTACGAAAAAACCTGTGTGCCTCCACGTGTAATATCTGCTTTGCTGTGGGAACAGCTACGGGCGTGCACTATTATTTTTTTTATTAACATATATAGTATTTTTTATAGCCCATTTTGTACGAAATTATTCAACTGGAATGGGTGTATGCGCATAAATAATGCTGCGGCCATACTTCCAGTAGTCTGACACAGCCAGCGCAAGATATAATTATTTTGATCTTTTCTGGTATGCATATGCAGAGTTATAATCACTGGTAATATAAGTGCAAAGGGGTTATATGTCCAGGATATGCTAATTTATTGGGAAAACTCCACATTTATCTATAAATAGAACTGACTAGTTCTCTACTGCTCAGGAATGTACTCAACAGAATCATTTTTATTCATCAATTTTTTAAACAATTTATGTTGACAAACTATGATTTTTACAATTCATATATTACATTAGAAAAATAAACACATAAAGCTTTTTTCTCTATATCTTATTACTAGCTATGTGTGGGCGTTTTCTTCACTAAAATAAGTTAATTAGATTGATTTGAAAAGCGTGCTTAAGTTTTCCGATGTAAACTCTGCCTTAGAGCACGCAAACTGCCGGCAGGACTCAATTTTATTTTTAAATGTACGAAAAATAACTTAATTATTTTCCTTCATATCAAAGTTTCACAGACAAACATTGAGTGAACAACATTTTCAGTGTGTTCAAATACTTATTCACAAATCTGGGTCTCTACTCTCGATATCACAACACAGATGAAAAATAATATGGAAGTCTGGGTACTGGGGGATCTGTGCTATTAATTAAAGCTTTCTCAAACTAGCCATACATGGTTCCAGTGAGCTCACACATTTAGCGTCATGAGATTATTATATATGTAGGATTTTACAAAAATTCAACAAAGATGGAAAAGAATATGGAAGTCTGGATACTGAGGGTATCTTCTAAATAAAAGCTTCATCAAACCAACCATAGGTGGTTCCAGTTAACCAGCGTCATGAGATTCATGATATATGTAGGATTTTACAAAAAAAAGTAGCGTTGTTGTCAAACGATGAAATAAAATAAAAAATATGCATTTAACTCTAAAAAAAATCTAATTGTTTAATCTTTTCGTGATTGGTTGGAATCGAATCCTAGTATCCAGTTTCGTGGCTGATCGTTTAGTCAACTACTCCACGGCGCTTGTCCATTCTTCAATATCTCTTCTATCGTCATAAATATCCTACTCTTCATTTACTGCCTCAAATATCGCCAAAGTACTCAATTTGCAGAATTCTAGCGTGGGAAGTTCTGTGGTAGTAGCTTGTTCTCTAGAGACGGCCACACTTGACACTTGAAGTTTTGCAAATGAAGCACTTGAAGAGTGAGTACTTCAAAAGTCTTCGTGAAATGTCGAGGTAGGTCGTAAAGCCCAGTTTACATTATTCGATTTACTAGTAGTGTTAGAATAAGTCTATACCGTCACAAAGCATAATATAAACACACAAAATAGTACTATTTATAACCCTCCTCTGTGATATAGTGGGTAACGCATTTTGGCACCATGCTAAAGGTCCCAGGAGCATCAAAATAAAATAAGTGATTTTTTTATTGTAATATTTATTTCATATCAATCTGAACTGGCACATAGGTGCTGGACGATACAATAAAGTGCCCTTTGCACCATTGGGTGTGACATAAGTTTAGAAGAAGAAGGGAAGGATTTGTTATATCTCTTTTGTTTTTACCCAGTTTTTTAAAGTATGTTTACAACACAATGACTTTACGTCATGTTTGTTTATGAAAGGGAATTCCGTTAGAAATTGTAAGAGCAATTGATTTATATATGTACATGCAATAATAAAGTGACAACAGACGAGAGAACTGCGACAAGATCAGTAGTAATATTTTACGTGAATACCTAAACTTATACATTTTTTTAAATAATCAAACAATGGATTTCTACCCTTGAAACGATGCATAGGGTTGATAAAGCTAAATACTGTCAAATATAATAATAATAAACGCAAACCCATTTACAATATAGGTTTTCGTCTTCCTCTTAGTTTATTTCACTCCATCTTCATTAATTTACATTAGAAAAATAAAGACATAAAGCTTTTCCCCATATATGATTACTCGCAATTTATGTGCGTTTTCTTCACTAAAATTAGTTAAGTAGGTTGATTTGAAAAGCGCGCTTAAGTGCTCCGATGTAAAGTCTGCCTTAAAGCACGCGGAACTTGTAACACTGAATTAATAACTGATGAGTTATTGTCTACCAGTACGTAAGAGTTCAATGACTGATCAGCGACAGATATTTATTACGAAACTGTTAATTTATTAAGTATTATAAATCCCCAATAATAACTGTAATCTTTAGCGCATATATTAAACAATATATATTGGTTGCTTGGAAGAATATACAAAATAACAATAACTTCGTACGAAAGATTATCGAAAGAAAATGTTACGATATTAAAAAATACTGTTAACTTACAACATTTTGGGTGAGTCTAAATTCTTGTTCACAAATCTGGATTATCTTCAATTATAGATTTTTTTTACATCGCAATATAAATGGAGAAGAATATGGAAGTCTATTGAAATTTTAGTGAAATCAAGCACTAATAACTCCTATAATTTGAGATAATCCAGATTTGTGAACAACTATTTGGACACACTCAAAATGTCGTAAATTCAAGCACTATGTTTCGAATTTGAACAATATATAGAAGATCCAAGAATTTGAGTAGTGTAGTTGTCAATCATGGGTAGAATTGGTCAATGTTACTCGTGTGTAAAGTGATCACTTAAACCCGCCCATGACGGTCGTAAGCCCCATAAATGCCCAGACTTTTATATTTTTCTTCATGTATGTTGAAATGTTAAAAAAAAACTAAAAATTTAGCAAAATAAGCGTGACACCGTCCATAAATGGAACATACTTATTTAATTTATTGTTTCGGTATTTACTTTGTGGTAAGATATTATGAAATTATTATAGAAAACACTTGTTTTTTTACCACTTGAGTTTATTTTATGGCGACTGGTTTCGGAAGCTAAGCTTCCATCTTCAGGTCTAAATGTAAACTTTATTAGATCTGAAGATGGAAGCTTAGCTTCCGAAATTAGTCGTCATAAAATAAACTCATGTGGTAAAAAAAAAACAAGTGTTTTCTTTAATAAGAACATATATATGATAGTAAAATATGAATGAAAGCTTGGGGTTGAAATCAGGACTCATTTGTAAATAATAATCGTCCATTTTACACATAAAACATGTATCATTCAAACATAAAAAGCTTCACCCCTGTTGTATAATATATTTACACGATTATCGTGTGATTTCATTTATACATATGTTTTTATCAATGCCAGTGCGATCCCTGTGAGTTATGTGGCAATTTACATCGTCATTAACATTAATTCTAACGATAAAGTGAACGTTTCCTTGTATCTGCTGTGATGTATAAATTCTGTTCGAGTGTGGGATATCTCAGTAGGAATGTAGATATTATCATTCACTGGCGCAATATTAATGTCAACAGAATCCGCTGTCTTTCGACTAATGACTAGTAAAAAGGACATAATTATTAATATCGCAGTAACAACATTTTGAGTGTGTCCAAACACTTGATCAAGTATTTGGACACACTCAAAATGTTGTAAATAAATTAACTGGTCAAATTATAAGCTAAAACAATAAAAATGAAAATGATATTATCTGGCGTTTCTCATGTATTATATGGGATTATAATCCAGGATTCGGACCTCACATACTAATAAAAGAGTTTCTGCTCAGTAAAAAGCTTTTACATCTCACCAATAGATGTCTCTAATGAGGTTCTAGTGATTCAACAACAACGTTTCAAAATTGGATCATATATGTAGAACTTCCAAGATTTTCAGTAGTGTGGGTGTCAATCGTGGGTAGAATTGATTTAAGATTTTTATTTGATTTAATGCTAAAGCATAGCCCTTTTTATTTAAATGCATGCAAGATCCTTTCAGAATTATTTTACATACTAGGAGACAACTTAAAAATTTAATTTGAATTTCAATACCGCTTTTAATTTGACCGGCTATTTTATTCACAACATTTTATACGCATTTAAATTTTTGTTCACAAATCTGGATTTCTCTGCTTATAAGTTAATTTTTACATTTGTAAAACTATGTTTACATTTTTACAGAATATAAAAAAGTCCGTAGAGAAATCCATATTTATGAACAAGAATTTAGCTACACTCCAAATGAGATTTTTTTTTCTTTTTTGTAGAGGACTTGTGACTCCCGCGGGGGTACATTTACACGCGGTGTGACATTTCTACCGCGGAGTAGAAATGTCACAATAAGCTTTTTAAAATAAATTCTAAAAATAATCTATTGAATAATATATTGTTTCAAAATTCTTCACCTTTGTTTTCAAACTCCGCCCCTCGACTCACCCCCTCCCCCTAACTTACCCCTCTCCTTATTTATAGAACAGTTTTTATTTTATTTTATATTTTAGTTATTATTCAGACCTGACGATGGAAGTTTAGCTTCCAAAACAAGCAGTCATTAATAAACTCAAGTGGTATAAAAAAATGTTTCCTTAATCATTGAAACATGTCTTACCACAAAGTAAATGCCGAAACAAAAAATAAAATTAAAATAAATTAATAAAACACCTGTTTTAGACCACTTTTATTTTGTGCACACGACTAGTTTCGAAAACTACAGATGTGGTTGAAACTAGTCGTGTTTACTTTAATAAACTCAAAATGTGTCATATACAAGTATTTTTTTTTAAATATTTAAATCACGTTATTCCGTAAAATTAATACCAAACCAATTAATAATATTCTGTATCCATGAAATATTTCCCAGGCACTTCAACAGATCTTATTATGCTAATTGAATTGAATGAATAATATCAATCAAAAATGACATAAGTAACTCATTAACACCTGGCAGTCTTCAATTAAATTTATTTCGAATTTATAAATCTTTCCGGAAGGCTTGTTACTAACTATTATTTTTATGAATGCGATAAGATTAAAACCTGTATTTAGCCTTGTCTGATGGTTTCTTCGTGGTCAAAACCACCATCAACTCCTATGGCATCCACATAATAGTAAATTATAATGTACATATGACGGTAAAAGAAGCTAATTCACTGTTGAAGCTTGAATGTGATTTGTGATAATATCACTTATTTAAACGTGTGAAATTTTCAAATAGAATTAGCTTTCATACAGGTTTCTTCCCACATAACGATATTTGTTTTTCTTTATCCATTTATTTATTTTTAATTGTTGAATCTAAGCACGCTTTGTTGTGCCTCAGATCTTCTCATCTGTTTAAATGGAAATAAAAAAAGATAGTGCACTCATTTAAAATATTTAATGTTTAGTTCCACAACGCTTGTGTGTACACAATATTTTAGCAGCTGTTAAAAAGCTGTCTGCTGAGATCAATGTTTGGTATTGTCTATATTGCTCCTACGTCAAACAGATAGTGCTGCCATTGTAGTAAAAAAATGGTAAAAAAACATGTCACGACTATATAAAAACGTTGTGTCATAATTTCGTAGAAATTAATGAATACTTTGGAGGTTTAAGACTTTGAAGGAACGAACATACAGTTTCAATAGATTCAAATTAACATATGTCCGAATTTGAAAGGTTATCAGCCCTGCGCTTCATGTACCAGGTAAAATTAAATAAATAAAACAGTGAAAAATCACTCAAATGACCCCTTTGAGAATAGAACGCGGGACCTCCAGCGTGGTAGCCAGACGCGATGACTATGGAGGAGGACGTATAATATATGTTGAATGTTTTTTTTGCAGTTTGTGGCACGACTATAAAACTTTATAAAATAAGAACTAAAACAAAAACTTTGTTTTTAACCACTTTTGTTTTTGGTTCTTTTCTCCAACCAGTTCTTGTTAGAACCCTGTTATCTTCAGAGATGGACATATACGAGTCCATCCCTTAAGAGGACAAGGTTCTTAACGAAATCGGTTGGAGAAAAGTACCAAAAATTAAAGTGGTTAAAAACAAAAGTGAAGTTATATAAAATTTTCATCAAGTTTGAACAGTTAATGAATAAAATTTAAAACAATTTTGCATGCAATAAGTTTACGACTTCTAAGTAATAGATTTATATTATCCACTGACACTTCGTGATGGAATTGCATTTTAATATATTATTAGATTAAAACCAATATTTTTAGCTTTTCCAGTTTATTTTTATTTGACCAGCGACCGGGTTTCGTCGTTACCGACATCATCACACTGGTGGGTCCACCAGTCTGATGATGTCGGTAACGACGAAACCCGGTCGCTGGTCAAATAAAAATAAACTGGAAAAGCTAAAAATATTGGTTTTAATCTAATAATATACTTCTAAGTAAAATAACTTATTGGTTTCCACATACACACAGACATGCATATTGGGTGTGCATGTGTGTATGTGTTAATTTGAATATATAAAGCTTGCTCGTAACCGCAGAGTCCCATGATCTTCAATTATTTCCGTCTATACATAGTCAAGTTTGATGCGTGGTTAATTTTGCACGCGATAATATAATATGATATTCCTATGCAACGTGATTCTCTGCTTAGTACTAAAACATATTAATTACAAAAATTATATATGTTTTATATTTAAAAATAAAAGAATTGTTTCGCCTACTTTCAAAATAAATACTTCATCGGAATGCCAATTGTGGGTTTTATTGTTTAAAATATTTAAATGCCCAGTTCCCAGCATTGAACAAAGTGAATGGTGCACTGAAATCAGTTATAGCAAATAAAAACCTATCAGCGGAAGCTAAACTGGCAGTGCACAACGGAGTCCTGGTTCCAACTCTAATGTATGGAAGTGAAACATGGAGTTGGCAAAAGAAGGATGAAAGTAGACTGAATGCAGTCGAAATGCGATCTCTCAGAAGAATGTGCGACAAAACGATGTATGATAGATGTGCGAATAGCGAAATAAGGAAGGAATGCAAAACTGAGATAAGCATTATCGATAAAATTAAGAAAGGTGTGTTGAGATGGTTTGGACATGTAGAACGAATGAGTGAGAAAAGAACGGTAAAACAAATTTATGAGGCGAATGTTAGTGGGAAAAGAAGCAGAGGAAGACCGAAAAAAACATGGCACGATCAGGTATGCCAAATACTTGAAAGTGGTCAGGTTAGGAGTCGTAACAATCGGCGGGTATGTATGAGGAGATGCATGAACGTGGAAGAGGCGAAGAATGTTTGCAAGGACAGAGTGGTGTGGCGCTCTATTCTCTCTGCCTACCCCTGCGGGGAAGCGGCGTGATGGTTAGTTAGTTAGTTAGTTAAAATATTTAAATACTTGAAAATCCTGCTAAAAATACTTAAAAACAGCGTTGTATTTCAAATTCCTCTATATTCATAAAACTTGCCTTCTAACCCATATCGGCCAAAACCTGTTCAAGTAACAGAAATAAAAAAATATTCAAAATCAGCAAAAATAAAAGTCGTTAAAAGCTCAATGTTTGAGTTTTATTTAATAAAGCTTTGGAAATATGCCACAAAGCTTAAATATAACTCAACCGAAAAGTATTATATTTCCACAAACTCTTTACCATCAATATCAATATCATTGATTGCCCACATTTTGACATTTAAAATAATACTAACAAACTGTTTTTTTTTCAGATTGACGCGTATTTCACCAAAGACATCGATAATTTTTAAAACAATTCGTACAATACTTGTGATACTTTAAATTTTCAAATATTAATCAAGAGCTTTAATTCATACATAGACCTCTAAAAGTTCAAATATATTAAATTACGAACTCGTAAGAATAGTGCAAAAGATACATTTTAAGTGCTAGTGACAAAATTCAACAGATACATATTTTTTTCTGTAGATTGTGTTCATTGGAATAGTTTTAGAATTTTCTTGATTAAATATCATACAGAAGACGTGTTTCATATACTGTCTTACAAAACTCGTGTTTATTTGAGGTTTATAACGTGACATAGTGGTATTACTTTTTTTCGTCTCCCACTGGGTGTTTTGTGATGTGCAATGCTGGCCAAGACATGAGTGAGGGCTAAGCGCAGGCGTCTGACGATGCAAGGAGTTGTGATGAGTAAGCCCAAGATCGCGGCGCTGGGCGGCGGAGTGGGCGGCAGCGGCGCACCGGCGGCGACGCCCGGCGAGACGAGCGCCGCTGCGGCGCCGGACGCCAGGGCCAAACAGGTTCTCAAGGAGGCTGTGGACGCGGTTGTCAACAGCTTTGCAAAGCACACGCAAGGATACGGCAGAGGTGAGTGAAAGTCACTTGTTTGTTTGATTGTTTACATCCAGTAGAGGAAAAGCTGAAGCTTTCTGGTCGACTCTGTCGTGTATCATATTTCAGCTTCGATAAAATAAGGGAGTGGTACTTTTCAGTGTTTATTTATTTATTATGTGTTGTCAACGATTCCACCCGTTATTTTTCAGAGTTTATTTGTATAGTTACTTAGTAATAGTTAATATAGTAATTTATGTTATGTTAAAGAATGGTGGCAGTCGTCAAAAAAATACACTTCACAAAAAAGTACTGAATTGAATCCGGAAATAATTATCAAAGATTAACACGAAATCATTGCCACTTACTATGCTATTTTCAGTTTTAATTACTTAAACTATTGTAGTTTACGAGAACAAATAAGAGTTATAATTAAGGTTCAATGTATCATAAAACGCATATCATTTTTTTTTCAATTATAAACCTATTAAAATGGCTATACCTCAAGAAAGATGTTTAGAAAATACCCCTAGAAAGATGAAGTAGAAATAGTTATTATTATAGTTAGTTATTATACAGACCTGAATGATGGAAGTTTAACTTCTGAAACATGTAGTCTATAATAAAACTCAAGTGGTAAAAAACAAGTGTTTTCTTTAATCATTGTAAGTAGAAATATATTTTACCATATTATTGTTAGTGAGGCTTTTTCGCAGCGAACAACGGATAAGAAACGCCTGAAATACTAAAAGTATATGAAGATCAAAGGCGAAATAAAGGAATGGGTAAATGATCAAGAATTTATTTTGTAAAAAATATATTAAAAAATTTAATATTATGTTTATTTTGATGAATTAGTTATAAAAAATATGTAAAAATAACTCCACCAATAAAACACATAAGGTGGCTTGGTGGGTCTCCGCAGAAAAAATATGTATTTATTAAGAACGTATGTATTTATGTATATATTGTTACAAAAAATACATATATTGTTTAAAAAAATAATGTAATTTTATAAATTAAGGATATCCTTGTATGTGGAATAACCTTCATTGGAGAGTAACCTGAAAAAGAAAAAGAATACTAACCAAAACAACATATCATTTGCTCTCTTTTAAACCACGTCATACTTTGTCTCAAGGACGATACGTTTTATAGGTTCATTGCCCATAATAGTTTTGAATATTTGCGGTTATCAGAAAAAATATCTGGTAATAATTAATGAAAATTATTTCCTGTGTAAGAAACTATTGCGCATAAAGTCATAGAACATTACAAATCAGTATCTTTTAATAATAAGGTCAGAAATCGATTAAAAATGAGTTTGAAGAAAAAAAAACAAATTAAACTGAGTGAGTGTACTCAGTGAACCTGTTAAAATTTTAGCAGTTCAACGAAAAGTCCATATAAAAAAGTAGAATAATTGATTCACTTTGTCCTTTATCTTAACTTTGTTTATTGATTCAGCATAATTTTGTCAAATAACATGATGATTTAAATATTAACATACAACACTTGTAGAAGACCACATTTGAGATAATTAATGTAAACACGACTAGTTTCGAGAACTACAGATATTTTCATAATCAGTTTGTTTAAAAATTTTATTGAATAAAATACTACTTCCGACTTTTATCCATACGGCATAAGGCACTACATCAAATCGCTGCAATGTTAATTTCACACTTTATTATATAAACAAAGGTGATCAGTCCTACGCTGCAGGTACCAGCCCAGGTATCAAACGAATGTTGGTGTGAAAAATAATTTTAATTATTTTTAACCCCCTGGAAATCGATCCCGGAACCTCCTGAATGGTAGAGTGTGCTAACCACTACACTATGGAGATGCACATAAATGCAATAAAATTAACGAGGAAAAGATATCATATGTAGTATTTTAAACATAATTTTAATCTTGGTAAATATTTTTTAGAAGGTTTATAATAGATTCATAATAGTTAAGTTATAATTAAAAAAGGGGTATTTAAAAAAAAAATTAATGATTTTTATTAATATGTAAGACTTCTTTCGAAAACTAACAGATGTTTTCATCTTCTAATAAAAAAAATTTAAAAGTTTTAATTTTTACCAGAAGATGAAAACATCTGTAAGTTTTCGAAGCTAGTCGTGTATATTGTATAAATAAAACTCATTAAAGTGGTAAAATCAAGAGTTTAATTGATAAAAATTATCCACATTACATTCCACAAAGTTAATGCCGACTTAATAAAAATATAAAGAATGGGTAATTATTTCTTAGTAAATAGCTTACATGTATGCTGTGGAATTAACTTACTATTTTGCCCATCAAAGTGTGAAATTTTCATGAATAAAAAAACGACTATATTTTGGGTGGTGCGCGGATAAATATGTATTAAAATTTCGTAATTTGTCTTAATAAAAGCTTCTTTTTAATCACGCTTCGTGAATTCAGTATATTATGACTACTGTGTGAACTGCTTAATATTCATCCTATGCCCGGAATCACTTCCCATGACGAAGTAATGTGTCTTAGTGCGTTCCGTAATATTATATACCTACATACTTGCATGTATGAGCTTTAAGCCGATACTATTGGCTCATACTCGTACGTTTATCTTGAGAACTTGTGCGTCTTGGAATGCTTCAAATTCTTTTGTATGAAAGTTTTGTAGTGTGGCAAAATTCGAAATACTTGTTTTCTCAATACAGAAAATTCAATGAAAAATATAAATGTCCATGAACTACTCCATTTCTAAACGGAAGTTTACTTTTTTTATTTAAATAGTATGGTTTTCAATCCTTGGTAGAATGATAAATGTTACACGTGCATAAATGGATCAGTTAATTATTCTTAATATTTTAAATATTACAACCATTTACATTGTGGTTAGTCATTTTAACTTTTGTGTTTTTTAAGAAGAATGTTAGTAATATTAGCTATTCATTATATATAACTATTAACCGAGATTTTTTTCTTCCGTTTTCAAGAGTACTAATATAACATACATTTTTGTAAAGAATATAAAAGTGATCAGTGTAACCTAAATAATTAACTAACCATCACGCCGCTTCCCCGCAGGGGTAGGCGAAGAGAATGAAACGTTACACTACTCTGTCTTTTGCTAACAACTTTCGCCTCTTTTATATTCATGCATGTCATCACAGGCCTATTATTATTCCGACTCCCAATCTGACCATTTTTAAGTATTTGAAAGACTTATTCAGGCCAAGTTTTCTTTGGCCTTCCTTTGCTCCTGTTTCCAACAATACGCCTCCTAAATTTATTCAACTCTTTATTCCTCACCCATTTGTTCCACGTGTCCAAACCATCTCAAAACACCTTTCTCAATTGTATCGATAACGCTTATCTCAGCCTTGCATTCTTTCGTTCTTTCGCCATTCGAACATCTATGTTTCATACAACGTTTGACGCACATTCGTTTGAGAGAACGCATTTCAACTGCATTTAATCTTCTTAATATTTACACACATACATATATATATATATACATATATATATATATATATATATATATATATATATATATATATATATATATATATATATATATATATATATATATATATATATATATATATATATATATATATATATATATATATATATATATATATATATATATATATATATATGTAATAAAATAACTAGGTACCTACCTATACATTTTATTAAGTACTTACAAAAAGTACCTACATAAAACAGTTCTACCACCAGATGCCGCATGCGTCGCACAGAATAAAACAAAAGACTTCCGATAATATTATTAACTGTCAGAATCAAATAGATAGATAGATAGATAGATATAAAAATAATATAAAGATAAAATAAGAATAAACTTTAATTATAACTTTAATTACAAAGCAACACATTGTTTATTTTATTATTATACACCCACTTTACATATTATTTACACTTAATTTTCAAAAGGAAAATATTACCACGTTATAAAACGACAATTTTGTTAATATGGAAATGGATTATGAAACATTAGATGTATTAAAACAATTACTACAATATGTTCGGAGTGAGAGAGAAAAATTAGAAGATGATCAAAGAAAACGATTAGAAGATAATCAAAGAAGACGTGGAAATCTTAGAACTAGTGATAAAATTAAAGATAAAAGTCCATGTAAGATTTGTGAAAATTTAAATAAGGGAACTCGATATCACCCTGAAGCAAAGTGCTGGTTTAAAACAAAGGAGGATGATAAGATTAAGAATAAAAATGAAGACACACAAATAACAAAGAAACAGTGCTTGAAAAATGAAAATAAAAATAAAGTAGAAAAAACTTCTACGAAAGATAAAATAAAATATACTCCAGGAAAGAAGAATTTAGAAGTAGATTGTCTAAGCAGGAATCCAGTATTAAAATCGAATGAAAATGCAGATGAACAATTAAAAGTTGTAAATTTGGTTAAATTAGAAGATATTTTAAAAGATCAGAATAAAAATGAAGACATACAAATAACACAGAAACAGCGCTTGAAAAATGAAAATAAAAATAAAGTAGAAAAAACTTCTACGAAAGATGAAATAAAATATACTCCAGGAAAGAAAAATTTAGAAGTAGATTGTCTAAGCCGGAACCCAGTTTTAGAATCGAATAAATATGCAGATGAACAATTAAAAGTTGTACATTTGGTTATATTAGAAGATACTTTAAGAGATCTGAATAAAAATGAAGGAATTCAAAAGAAAAAAACAAATGGATTGAGAAAAACTGTGTCTACTTTAAAAGGGTCAAGAAGAAAAAAAAATACAAAAAAAAAAGAAAGAAAAAAAAAGAACGGAAAAAAAAAGAAAAAAAAAAGAAAGAAAGAAAAAAAAAAACAAGAAAGAAAAAAAGAAAGAAAAAAAAAGAAGGAAAAAAGATAGGAGGAAAAAAAAAAAAAAAAACTTTATCATATCACTAAACTTATACCAGTCCCTTCACTACAAGAAGATGATCCGGAGGACGAGTGAAAATTTTACTATGAATTTTCATCCCCAAGGGGGGAGATGTAATAAAATAACTAGGTACCTACCTATACATTTTATTAAGTACTTACAAAAAGTACCTACATAAAACAGTTCTACCACCAGATGCCGCATGCGTCGCACAGAATAAAACAAAAGACTTCCGATAATATTATTAACTGTCAGAATCAAATAGATAGATAGATAGATAGATATAAAAATAATATAAAGATAAAATAAGAATAAACTTTAATTATAACTTTAATTACAAAGCAACACATTGTTTATTTTATTATTATACACCCACTTTACATATTATTTACACTTAATTTTCAAAAGGAAAATATTACCACGTTATATATATATATTTATTTATATATATATATATATATATATATATTATATATATATATATATATATATATATATATATATATATATATATATATATATATATATATATATATATATATATATATATATATATATATATATAAATTACTTAATAATAATATATTTCATGGAAAATATGTTAATTTAGAAGGTCCTCTGCAAAAATAAAATGGATCATTCAAACTTGAACTTGAACTTGAACATTTTAACGTCATAAATCGGCGTTTCCCGTTATTTCTCAGAAATCGAATTATTATAGAAGACACAATGAATTAAATAACAATAAATAAAATACATCCGAGAATTCAACTCGGATTTGAAATAATTTACGTTGGCGATTCGTTTTTTTCAAAGATGTAAACCTTGTCAATAAATTCAAATTATCTCGAAAAATTCAAATTTAAAATGCTTATCATCACATCAAAAGACGTTTCACACAATTTGCTAACCATTTATCCTATTAATTGGCATTTCAGAATATTTATTGCACTGAAATTCTAATTCTGTCTCCTTGGAACACGCTTTTTTCGCTCTTTCCGAATCAATGAATAATACGAGATGACTTTTTTATTGACTGATTGAAATTAAATGCCAAATATGGATATTTACGTCGGATATTATAATTTACAAGTGGTATCTACGCGTTATATAAATATTTCAACATGTTACTGATTAAAAATGAATTACAAGTATCATTGAGTAAAGAAAACACTTGTTTTTTACCACTTGAGTTTTATTATAGACTACATGTTTCAGAAGTTAAACATCCATCATTCAGGTCTGTATAATAACTAAAATATGAAATATAAAATTGTTCTATAAATAAGGAGAGGGGAAAGTAAGGGGAAGAGTTAGTCAGGGGGCGGAGTTTGAAAACAAAGGAAAAATGGAAAGCAAAGGTGAAGAATTTTGAAACAATATATTATTAAATAAATTATTATTAGAATTTAGGTTTTTTTGGATTTCTAAATTTTCAAGATAATTCATAATTTGGGCTTTATATGGAACAAGGTGTAATAATTTTAATTTACGAGAGTGAGTTTACGAATTTAAATGATTAGTATCTATTATGTGATTTGCAAATTCCGAAAAATAATTACTAATAATTCGGTACCTCGGTCTTCCTCTGCTTCTATTACCAATTACATTCGCCTCATTCGCCTCATTGACCTGTTTAACTATCCTTTCTTCACTCATTCGATTCACGTGCACAAACCATCTCAACACACCTTTCTTAATGTTATCGATAATGCTAAGTGCCGTTACCATCTAAACTGCCTTTCTTCTACCTCAGTGTCGCAAACTTAAGAGGCACACCAAAGAAAAAATAAAGCTAATTTAATATTGATTTATTATTTAAATCCTGAGCCTGCTTAACTGAACACAGGCAATCAAAATTGTAAGTGTTATCCTATTATTTTTGACATCTCATCAAAGATGAAGAAGAATATGGAAGTCTGGGCATTTACGGGGCTGACGACCGTCAAAGGCTGGTAAGTGATCACTTTACACACGTGTAACATTCACCGATTCTACCCATTATTGACAACCACACTACACAAATTCTTGGAAATTCTATACATATGAACCAAATTCTTAATATTATTCTTCATCTTTGATGAGATGACAAAAAATAATACAAAAATAACTCCTATAATTGGAGATAATCCAGATTTTGGGAAGAAGTATTTGGATACACTCAAAATATTGTCAGATAGATTGTTGACATGATTAAGATTATTATTCTTCTTCTACCCCTTATTCACACCCAATGGTGCATAAGGCACAGAAGCGTATAGAATAGTGTTATTTTGATTGCTAAACACAAATTTCAGAAGTTGTATTTATTGTTGTTGACGTGTTTATATTTCCTTGAAAATATTTGCAAGAGTAAGACTGTCTTTCTCAGAGTTGACTGTAAGTTTCTCTCATAAATCATCGACGTAGGTGTTTTTTTGTAATAATCTATGAAATATATTGCAGGAAGGTTTCAGCTAACACTTCCTGTTTAAAGCAATACATGCAATAAAATGAGCAAAAAATAAAATGCAGTATAATTACACCAAACCCACGTTTATTTAAAATTACACGTCTAGATACGAATACATACATCCTTATGACATCAATTACGGAAATCACCATACTGAGTTGTATAAACTGCCATCACACATGCTGAGCGTATGGTACACAGGTTTTCTGTGCTCAAGGGTGAGATCTCAACATTAAAAATTCACTACGCGACCGGCTGCGCGAGAGGCCACAATGGCTGCGTGCATTTTTTAAGAAGGTACATACATTATTATTTTTTTTTAAATAAATAAAAAAAAATCAAAAAATTAACTTCTTACCTTTCAACTCTTTTTTTGTTACCATGTATTTATTTCGAAGCAAGACTAATTTTTTTCTTTTTATTTTACCATGGCTCTGCTTACATGAAAAATATATCAAAGCACATATTTTTGATATGTTCGATTTCACAATGCTTGTGGGTATACAATATTTTAGCAGCTGTCAAGTAGCACGCTGTCCACCTTGAGTAATATTTAATATGGCACATGTTTCTATTACATTCAACAGATGGCGCTGCCGTTGCGATATAAAAAGAATGCAACATTTCATAGCAATCGGTGAATAAATTAAAGAGATGTAAGATTTTAAACAAATAAGCATTAACAATTTTATTTACATATATATAAAATACATTTATACCATTAAGAAACTTTTGCATGTGCATATAAAAAATATATACGCAATTAACGTCACAATGAAATAAATACCCATTATAAAATCGTTTCCTTTAATCTTCATCCATCTTTGCATTCCATTCATACATTATAATTTTTAGCACTCAGTAAAATTACAGTTTTTAAACTTTCTACTTCATAAAATTGTGTGGAATTTAACCTACTTTTGTTATCGGCTCGTCTTTTCGAATTCGCCCTAAGTTCGTATTTTAACTGAAAATTATTGGCCCCAGGATTACATATCGTAGTCATACAGGAAAAAGTGACCAAGTATATTCTTTACAAAACGTGATCATTGACTATTTGATATCTTACTAGCTTGATATTGCCCTGAAAAAAAATCCCAAAGCGATTTTAAATTAAGAAGTACAATTTATCGATTTGCTAAAGGTGACTAACTGCATTGATGTTTATTTTCTTGCCATACAAAAGTGACTAAAATGGCCCTCCTGAACATTTTACGTTGTGTTAGTTGGTCACTTTCTCCTGTACGACTACGATATTTTCTTTAAACAAACACAATATTTAAAGTACTTATTATTTGAGTATAATCTTAATTTTACAATTTTTATATTAGAAGCATTGTTTACTTTGTGGTATAGTAATAAAACCCTTTCCTTATCATTCATCGTTCACTTTGTGTAATTGGTGTTTATTAATGTGGTATTATACAAAGTGAACGATGAATGATAAGCTGAATCTTAAAATTATCGTCGTCTCAACTTGAGACAAAGTACCTATCTTTTTATAAGAAAGAAGATGTCAGTCTCTTTAATTGGTAAATACCACTATTTCTTAAAATCTATTGTCACACATGTTATGATGTATTCATCGTCAACATCATTTTCAAACACCGAATACATCAAAACACGTCTTATATTTGATTTTAAGATTAATTGGTATGTACCACGTAAAAATTAAAATTAAAATGCATAGGTATTACCATTATGTGACTGGCAAATCAATTACAACATTTTAAGTGTGTCTAAATACTTGTTTATAAATATGGATTATCTCCAATTATTTCATGAGTTTTTTTCATTTATAATTTTTTTTTTTGACAAAAATTCAAAAAACATTATAAAAATATCGGGCGTTATATAAAGTGCGCCTCCTAGCGTTACCGAATGCTGAATGAGATCTGTGATTGCGAATGGATATGGCCTTAAAAAATAAATTCAAAATACTCATTATCTTAAAAGCGAATATTATTTTTTTAATGGTCCATTAGCATCTTTAACGTCTTTATCTCATCGAAATAGCTTCATTTTTTATATCTTATGTAACCCTTCCACGTCAAAGACCACCAGCGTCGAACGATTTAGGGTAAGAAAACGTACAGTGTAATAATTATACATGGATAAGGGTTATGAATAAGGGTTGGTTTGTTTATGCACCCAAAGCTCGTAGCAACACGCTTTTTACAATAATAAGTTTCTTATGGATGTTAATAAACTTCAAAATGTTGTTGATAAATTATCTGGTCAAAAAATAAGCTAAAAATAATCAAATAAAAAGGATATTTCTGGCGTTTCTTATGTATGTGATTATAATCCACCATTCGGACTTCACATACAAATATAAGTTACTGCTCAATAAAAAAAGCTTCTTTGTCTCACCTATAGATGTCACTAGTGAAAATTCTACAGATTCTTGTACAAGGTTTTAAAATAGGATCATATATATAGAACTTCCATGCATTTGAGTAGTGTGGTTGTCAATAATGGGCAGAAAAGGTGAATGCTACACGTGTGTAAAGTGATCACGTAAGCCCCGTAAATGCCCAGACTTCCATATTCTTCTTCATCTTTCATGAGATGTCAAAAAATAATAAGGTACTATAGACGGTTGATTGAACCCTGTCAATTTATATAAAATTATTTGTTTTATATACTTTATAAAATCCATTTCTGGTAATAAATATCAGTCAACGAAATGTACAGAATTCCCGATGATGTTAGTTTTACCTGAAGTATCTTGGAGAATTAGTGATAAAGATAACGATGACGGTTGAACTATGCAGAAGTTCAATAGTGAGTTGATTGTTCGTACTCCCACACGCCTCTTCAATTTACTCCGAGATCCATTCGTTGCATATGCTAATGTAAACATTTCGTTATTCAAAGAAATTCTAAAAGGGGCTCGTTCATACTATAATGATATAATCAATGTCAAATTATATCGCAAAACTAGGTAATAAAATGCCATTTCACGTGTTCTTACATTAAGAAATATTTGTTCATTCGTACTCTTTAAGACATTTCGCTCACTCCTTTCAACAACGCCATATATCAAAAATCGTCACATTACATACACTCATCTATAGATTTACTATTTTTCCATAATAATAAAATTAAAAATTTATTCAATAAGTCGAAAATGTAACGTTTTGAATCAAAATTTATAATTTAAAAAGTGATTGAATAGCATTTTATTTTTATGTATTTTTTTTAAATAATAAAATTGGCAAGACATATCGCTCACTCCTTTCAACAACGTCATATATCAAGAATCGTTAATTTTTAGTTGTGCATGTTTTTGGAATGCCCTGAATATTTTCAAAACCGGAATATTTTTAAACTTAATATTTACCCGCTACAGGGTAGAAAGTGTTGTTTTTGCATTTAGAAGAAAAGTTATGGTTTATTTTATTTTTTTATTTTTCAAATGGAAAAAAAACCTTCAGGTTTTAACTAAAAAGATCTGTCAAGCAGTAAAAACTTCAATAACCGGCTTGGTATTTATTTTTAATGCATTTTATTATATTTTTAAACTTTAAAAACGATGTCCTGTAAAATCAAGTTTTTTGATATAGGACATTGTTGAAAGGAGTGAACGATTTGTAGACGGAAATTCATTGTAATATTCCTACTTTAATATAAAAGAAATCATGATTAAATTATCTTTCTACTTACCACTTTATTAATTGATAATATTTATTGATTCGGCATTAATTTTGGGGATGATATGTTGATTATTTAAAAACACTTGTTCGTACGTGTATAATACTTCTTATTACCAATTATTTTGAGTTTTATTTCATTACACACGACTAGTTTCGAAAACTACAGATGTTTTCATCTACAGGTGCATAGTAAAGCAACTAACTATACATGTGTTTTATTTTAATAATTATTAATTGATTATTGGTTTTGTTTTTTTTTTAATGTGGTCAAAACTCACTGTAAAATTTCTTAAAAACATATTTCATAAAAATAGAAGTTCTTACAATTTTATGTTTAATGTTTGTTTCGGCAGTCACTTTGCGGTGATATCGATCCATTTTTAATTTTTATTTTATTTGGTAAATACTACCATTTCTTCAAATATCTGACTATGACTATGAATGTAAGATATTTGATGACAATGACAATTGATAATGACTAATACCTTTCCCCTATTGTCTATGTTTCCACTGATAAAAAAATAATAAATAAATAAAAATAAGATACAGCTCCTACCTTCTCTTTATCCTTCAGAATCTTATAGGCACAAATCTAAAATTTAGACGTAGCTTCACATACGATGTTTGAAAATGATGTGGAATACATCGCAACACGTATCACAATAGATATTAAGATATTATTTTTTTTTTTTGACATCTCATCAAAGATGAAGAAGAATATGGAAGTCTGAGCATTTACGGGGCTAACGACCGTCATAGGCTGGTTTAAGTGATCACCTTACACACGTGTAACATTCACCAATTCTACCCATTATTGACAAGCACAAACTCTTTTATTAGTATGTGACGTCCGAATCCTGAACTATAATCACACACATGAGAAACGTCAGATAATATAATTTTCATTTTTATTATTTAAGCTTATAATTTGACCAGATAATTTATTTACAACATTTTTAGTGTGTCCAAATACGCGTTCAAAAAATCATGATTTTGTGAACAAGTATTCGGGCACACTCAAAATGTTGTGTTTATAAAGATTTATTGATATTGACCAATACAATTTTAACAAAAAATAATATTATGCGATCACTTAAGCCAGCCAAATACCAGATCGTACAGACTTCGATCTTTTTTCTTATAAAAATTATGTCTCAATCGAGAAATCTATAAAATTATATATACCATATATGTAAGAAATGTGGGTATGTGTGTGACATATTGGTGACAACAACATAGCCGCAATCGTGGGCATTCTTTACATTGTTGGCCGATCAATGTCATTTTCTCCATTTTTTTAATGTCGCGCCCACTGTTTCGATATCAATGAACCCTTCGCAAAAGTCCCTTATCGATTCTGGATTTAGTAACGTTTTACTGACATTTGATACGGCAATGTTTTAAAATCTGCCATTATTGCCGGCCGTAAGAACTAAACATTTAAACGTATGGGACGAACCTTTTATTGGTTATAAAGATAACTTTTGGCCCGTCAATACTTAATTTTAATTAACATTTTATTGCCCGAACAGGAGGGTGATGGTTTTGTTTATACGGTATACGAAGAAAAACGTGGTAGGAATGCATATAAAAGATTGCATGTGAGTTTTGAACTTTGTAAACATTAAAAGCTACATCCCTTAAAGATCTCAAACAAATAAAACTAAATAACGAGTATCAAAATTCACTATTTTTTTTTTGTTCCTCATATCGCTCACTCTTTTCAAGAACGTCATAAATAAATAAAAAACTTGATTTTTCAGGAGATCGTTCTCAAAGTTTAAAAATATAACACAATGTATTCAAAATAAATAAAAAGCCACTTATTGAACTTTTTACTGTGCAATAGATCTCTTTAGCTAAAATCTGAAGGTTTTTTCTCTATTTGAAAAATATTTAGTATATTTAAAAAAATAATTGAACAACACCTTTTTCTTCAAAATGCAAAAACAACATTTCTGCCCTGTAGCGGGTAAATATTAAGTTAAAGATATGCCTCTTTTGCTGTGATAATGTACATTTTCTGGGCATTCCGAAAACATGTCCAACTGAAAATTGTCGATTTTTGATATATGACGTTCTTGAAAGGAGTGAGCGATATACTCTATTAATATAGTTTGGTATGGGTAAAGAAAAAAATTCATTCAGACCTGTGACAAATGCATTAGGATTTTGTACTTAAATTTTAATATACAATAGTTATCTCAGTCACTTTGTGGTAAAATCTATTCATTTTTAATTAACGTTTTACTAAGTAAATACCACTATTTCTTAAAATCTACTATGACACGCATTTCCATGCACATGATGTGTGTTTCGATAAAATTGAATGATCGTCTATACAAAATATTATGGACACGTGTATTACGTACCATGTTTTAATGTACACAGATATTTTTATTCGAGATTGTGATTACTTTCCTGAGGAATGAAAATGCCAACAATGAAACGCAATATTTCAAGCAGTGCTATCATATTATTCCATACATTGTATTGCAGCTAACCTTTGTCTTTGGAGATGACCATCAGTTCCCAGTTTCCCCGCATATTAATGCAAGGCCCGCATTATGAGTATGAAAGAGGACACAAAGATATAAAAGTCACATACTTCGCGGTCGCGTGCGCTTGTCAAGGCGACAAAGTGTCGTAAAAATGTCGGTCACATTAAAATTAATGTCACTCTTAAGGGGGGTGCCATTAAATATGTCACACTCGGTTAAAGGGGTACTCGCAAACACACAGTTTAGAAACCGTCCGGCTCAAAAAAACATTACGGTTATATTCGTATTTTAGACTGAATTTCATTCAGTGTCTTTCTTTTAAAAATTATTTGTAGAATATATTTACTTACCATATATTGGAATTTGATTTCAAAAGAATAAAAATAGAAACTAGTTAAACTTCTTACCTTTCAATAACACTTAATATTTCAAATCTTTATAATTTCGAAGAAAAACTGTCTTTTTTTCAAAACAAAAACGGTGTTTTAAGAATATAAAAAAATCAATTACGTTAAATGTTACCTGGGTTTAAAAAAATGTTGCGATTTATCGTATATTGGGCTTTTACAATATTATAGGTGTCTCAACTCGAGATGAAACATGTATCGTTTTTCATCATGGAAGTCTGAGCAACCCAGGGCTTACGACCTGACGTTTGGCCGGCTTACGTGATACACACTTGTGTAGCATTCAGAATTGTGCTTATAATGAAATATTCAAAAACTTATTTTAGAGTACATTTTCAATTTAAAATAAACGGACTTGGCCACGTTTGAAAGTAATCTAGTGATATTTTTGACTCTAATTATTAATATTTATTATTTTTATCTTGACAGGCGCCGTAGATAAGATGAGAAGACGCATGGCTGCGAATTAGGCGTCGCAAGTTTAAATTAGAAAAAAATGGGGTAGTCTATTTTAATGCGTGTATGTGGAACGCTCGCCACTGGTGAAATCGTATACAAAATATTACAATGTGGGAGTTTCTTTGAATTAAAGGTTTGTACATAATACCATACAAGGCATCAGGTTCGCGCCGCCCAGGACGACCACTGCTGACAATTCGTCGGCAGTTCTCGTCAGAACTTCGGGACGCGGATCTGACTTGGGAGGATGCAAGGGAGCTGGCAGCCGACAGAAAAGCCTGGAGACAGTTTGTGGACTCCATATGCTCCACCTAGGGAGCGGATATGGTTTATTATTATTATTTACATAATACCATGGGATCCGGTTGCTCTCGTTCGTATATTTTGGTCATTTTATTGTCCTTTGTCTTGAGAATGCATTTTACAGCGCATATAATGTTGCCTTCACACCATAAAGAGCATCCTACGTTTGAGAAATCGGTGGGCAATTGTGTGCCTTTGAAACATTGTAAAAATTTGTACCTTCTGCAGGCTTAACCCTTTGACTACCAAAATCCGTTATATATTGGCTTCGGATAGTCCATCGAGAAATGCCGGATCCGTTGGATCTGATGACGCAATTAATAATAGTATCAGATACATTTAGTATAAAATGTGTACAAAAGGTTTCTTCACGGTCGTGCAAATTTAAAACAACGATTCATATTATATTGTTTGAGAAATAAAAAGACTTTGTTTTTTGATCCACTCAAATTTTTATTAACCAACTAGTTTCGGCAACAACCTGTTACCCTCTTCAGGGTTTAATTTATGACTAAAACCCTGAAGAGGGCAACAGGTTGTTGCCGAAACTAGTTGGTTAGTAAAAATGTGAGTGGATCAAAAAACAAAGTCTTTTTATTTTTCAAAATAATATATCAATATGATCCACAAAGTTAATGCTTTCAATATTCAAAACACGATTCACATTATGTTTTTTTTTCTTCAATCGTTTATTCTTCGATAAAAATACAATAAACTAATTCCGTTCCCGCGAAAAGAAAGTTCTGTAAAACTGTTACATTCTTCAAATGTGTACATTTTTACATATCTGCATTAATCAATAAGGTACTAAAGACTGATTCAAATATAATACATATATTGCATAACTAAAAAAAATCCTTAATTACTCACACACCTACTTTGTCAGGTTGAACCGGATATTCTCATGAAAGTCGGTACTTCGTTTAGTTCGAAGTTTGTATTATGCGCACAACGTTAAAAGCAGGTGGACACTAAATGAGCAGCATTTACTTCTTAGTCGATTTTGTATATAGTTGCATACATTTAGTAACTCCGTATCATAACTCAAGCTGTGAAATTTCTGTCTCTCCTGACGAATAGAAAATAGATTAATTTCAACAATGGATACATAAATACAGAGTGTTAATAAATTATTCTTCTTCTTCTCAAACCATTATCTGCACCGGGTGGTGCATTGAGCACTGTATCATATAAACGCAGTGTTATCTTGATCATTAACACATGAAGGTAAGATCATCAACCCTCGACATCAGGTACCAGTCCAGGGTAATATTGAATAAATATTAGAGTGAAAAATCACTTATATTTGTTTGACCCCCCCTCCCTCTTGGAATCGAATCCGGGACCTCCAGTACGGTAGCCGAGCGTGCTGACCATTATACTAGTTTATAAATTTCCCAAAGCATTTTACTTTTTAATAATTTATGTTTAAAGACATAGTAACCCCAAAAGTCCTGGTAGCCAAAGGGTTAAGTGATTTGATAGGATTTAAAAATACACCTCATAAAATTCCGTACAAAATGAGACAGTAAAGTCTTTATCAAGAATCGGAATTCGGCAATTCCGAAAGGATATTTGCAATTTCATACCTAGAATTTAGTCTGTCAGTGCATTCTTGAAGGCATATTTTACAGGAAAACAACGAAAGAATCGCCGACATATCCTTTTTTAGATGGAAGCTGTATTTATTATTCACCTTACTAACTATGTACAAGGTTTATAGATCATTGAGTGGATTTTTGTTTCTTCTAGCTAAGAAATATGTGTTGCTTCATTTTGATATGTGTTGGGGGATTAGGAGGGCTTATTTTATGTGGGACTATCAGAAACATCTCAACATTTGGAGGAAACCACGAATTTATTTTGCACACGGAATCGAACCCGCGACATCTACCCATCTACGCCTAGGCGCTTTCTGCAAGATAAGAGTTAGTGGTATTGTTAATCTATGACATATTATATGTTTCTAAAGACATTTGTCATGAAGACTTTTGTCTTCAAAAAAAAAAGATAATAAAATATTTGGGAATTGAACTCCCTAAAAAAATTAACATACCAAAATTCTAAAGAAAATAATTAATTTACAACATTTTGAGTGTGTCAAAGTGTGTTCTTTTCATCTAACCAATAGATGTCTCTAGTGAAGTTCTAATGATTCAAGAACAACGCTTCGAAATTGGTTCATACATATATATAGAACTTCCATGAATTTGAATAGTGTGGTTGTCAATAATGGGTAGAATTGGTGAACATTACACGTATGTAAAGTGATCACTTAAACCAACCTATTATGGTCGTTAGCCCCGTAAATGCCCTGACTTCTATATTCTTCTTCATCTTTGATGAGATGCCATTACATGTAAATCTTAAAAAATATATATTAAAAAAAATATATACTCTAATATTTCACCATTAATCAAATAAAACAATAAACCTTGAGTGTAAGTCCCTCTCCAGACACAAGAGTTCAGTCTCTTTTTTGGAGAAGCACAGCGAACCTTAATTTTTAAGTTTGCTTTATGTATAAATGTAAAGAAATTATGTTAAATTAAAAAATGTAACCATATTAAATAAACAAATTTTAAAAAAACTGACAAAATTATCAAGTTCTTTGAGCAAAACGATCGATAAAAAAATAATGCAGTTAGGTGGGTGCTGGATTTGCGCAGTTGAAATATACGCGCGTGTATACGAAAACAGGTTTATAACCTGTGACAGTTGCCTCATAAAAATATCGGATAAAAGATTTAGTGTATGATTTAATTAATATCTAAATTTGATAAAAATAGGCTCTTCAAGAAACAGTATCACGGTATCTCTAAATTAGTTTAATGAAAAAAAAACACCTGTGAGGAAGTTGGTTTTTGCTAAGACGCTTCATTTGACAAAGACAAAAAAGTTATCTGCTGGAATAAGTGATGAAATATTTGTAAATATATATATATATATATATATATATATATATATATATATATATATATATATATATATATATATATATATATATATATATATATATATATATATATATATATATATATATATATATATATATATATATATATATATATATATATATATATATATATATATATATATATATATATATATATATATATATATATATATATATATATATATATATATATATATATATAATAAATAACTTACCGCACCCCAATGGTGCATAGGGCACTGCTTCATATAAACGCAGTGTTATCTCGATCGATTACACATGAAGGAAAAGTGATCAGCCCTCCACTTCAGGTACCAGTCCAGTGTAATATTGAATAAATATTAGGGTGAAAAAATCACTTATATTTATTAAAGCCTGGAAATCGAACCCGGGACCTCCGGGAACGGTAGCCGAGCATGCTGACCATTACACTACGGAGGCGGACAAAATATATATTTACAATATATAAATTATCCTTGCAATAATGCAATGTATTGCTTATACCCAAATGAACCAGCTGCCTGACGTATATAAAATAGAACCCAAATAGTATAAAAATGAATGAATTGAAAAAATTATTTATGGAAAGATATTTGTGTTAGTGATTAGTTATATTTTCTCATTTTTTCCTTTAAACATGCTTCTTATCTTATGTTTTTTTATATGCCTATTAACTGTACATTTTATTGCTTTATATTTTACATTTGTTTGTGTTTGTGTCCTGTGTTTTTTTGTTGTTTTTTCAGCCTTGTTCACCATTATCCCATATCCTAAAATGAGTAATGGAAATTACTCATCGAGAATTTAAAATATACATGTGACTTATATATTTTATAAATTAAAATAAATAAATTCTTATGACCACGATTATTTACTTAAAATACTTGATCATGCAAAGTTTTTCTCGGTCTTCCTATCCCTAAGGGACTGTGATATTTTTCTCTTATAAAGAGGTCGCTCTCTTATTTCTACACTTTTATTTACTAGATATGTTTAATAGCGAGACCTATACATAATTATTATTTAATTTAATATAATATATCCCTTTTTTGGATATTTCGTTATCATAATCTCTTTTATAGATATTTCGCAGGTTCTACTATATATGAAAGAGACAAAAGTATTTATTATGTAATTTTTCAATACTGCATTTCGCCTTTGATATTTTTGTCAGGGTAATGTAGGTAAAAGATTTGGTAGTTGGTGATGTTTAAATTTAATGAATCACATTTAAAACCCTTACTATTACTTACATGTAAGAATTATTATAATACACTACTTAAATGCAGTAATTCAATCATTTTCTCAGAAAATTTTTATTAAATCATAGTTTTCAACCTCTGCCTTGTTGTATATAAAATACAGATTTTTTTTATATTCTCCCACCAGTCTGATGATGTTGATAACGAAACCTGGTCACTGGTCAAATAAAATGAATGTGAAAAAAAAACTAGTTATTTTATTATATAAAATGCAGCTCTACCGAGAAATGTCAGTACAAAACTTAAATCATTTTTTGTTTATTATTTTATCAAGATTTTTTTATTGATATCTAAATACATATAAAGAAGAAAACGGATGTCTGAGATTATACAGGATTTTTTATTTATATTATATCTATGCTTCAATCAACACCTTTTAGCACATGTCACTTCTTTGGCACCATATATGGTTGATGATGTGTTTGAAAATGACGCGGAATGCATCGAAACACGTGTCACAAAGAAATAGTGGTATTTACCAAGTAAAACGTATAACAAAAATACCATGTGTAGATATTACAACAAAGTGAGTGCCGAATCAATTAATGAAACCATTTATTTATTTTTTTGCGTAAAATTAATATTCTATTATTTACGAGTATGCAGGCTATGACGTAGCCAGTCTTTAGATAATGTGCGTTACATCACCAAATTGCGAATGTGAACAAGATATGGGGGATGCAAACCATACGTTCTTTCAGTGTCCGTTCACAACAAAGAAGGAGAACTTTCTAAAGTAACTTAACATAGGCAGGAATCCAACTCTCCACACAAGTGTCCACCCTTCTTTCTGAACCTAATTCCAAAATTGCGGTCATAATTTCCAAAATGATAGAGCGAAACGCATTTGAACATTGAAAAATTTATCTATTGTGATTATTAATTTTTTGTTTGTTATTAAATTCATTTTTAAAAAGAGCCCATGATATGTACAATTCAATGCCTAATCGAATTGAAATCCACAATAATTATTTTAAATCGTTTAAGAGAAATATTGTTGATGTCTTTTTGACTCTTTGATTACGAAATGTCAGTGATAATATTATATAATTATAGTTATGTACATGACAGTTTTTTTAGATGGATTTTTTTTAAACATTTGTTATATTTAGATGACTTTTTTAAACATTTATTATGTTTTTATTATGTCCTCTCAATGGGTGACTGCCACATAAAATATAAAAATAAAATAAATAAGGGTTTCGTTGGCTGCAGACTCCTTTGCGCGGAACATCACTTTTGATTATTTCCATCAAACTTACCAGAAATACGACTCTTGATAATTTAGTCGACAATTTGTTCATCGACATCCCCCCGCCCCGAAGTGCATATTCCACCCTCCCCCCGCGCCCGACGTGGCATGTCTGCGGTCAATATTTCATGCAGAAACTGGTTATAAAAACATGTAATCATGACAAGAGATTTTTAATAAAATGTCGGATTTAGGCGACGAACAAAATCTGAGATGGGAGCCGAACGCCTTGCACACGCTGAGCACGTTCGAGCGCGCTGAAAATTTCTCAAATTTGCATGTAAATGTATTTACAGTTACCTTATGTATAATCGATATAAACTTTACAGGACTCTTAGACATGAATCTCCTCTATTTTGTCGAAATTTGCGAAGGCTTTTATCGACGCCAAGGAACACCTTAGGACATTTTTAATAATACGTCTACGTGTTTGGGTGGCAACAGGTATATATTAAACTTACGTTATGAGTTTGTTGAGTAATTTCATAATGCTTTTTTTAAAATCGACCCACTCGCATGTTTTGTTCGAAAGTATGAAAAGAAATCAAAACCTTACGTATTTTTTTGCGATAATACTAAATTTCGCAGAAGCCAACAGATTTTGATAATAAACTGCTTACATTTATATAATACTGATTCACTTTTGGCAGTTTCTAAACGCTCATATAGTTAAAATAAAATGCTAGTCAACAAAATTGAATCATATTTGATATTATTTTAAAATGAAATAAATTTCAAAATGAAAGATAACTTATTATATTTATTAAAGTAATTAATAAGGAATGATTGAAGAAAACATTTGTTTTTACCACTTGAGTTTTATTATAGACTACATGTTTCAGAAGTTAAACTTCCATCATTCAGGTCTGTATAATAACATTATACATTATATTATTTTAGTTATTATACAGACCTGAATGATGGAAGTTTAACTTCTGAAACATGTAGTCTATAATAAAACTCAAGTGGTAAAAAACAAGTGTTTTCTTTAATTATTGTAACATGTCTTACCACAAAGTTAATGCCGAAACAATAAATAAATTAATAAGGATGTGTTATTCGATATTTCTAAGAAATTTATTAAAATTATCATAAAAGTCTCTAAACCTTTCAGGAAAAATTTACATTAAACTCCCGCTATAACGTTAAGATACGTACTTTGTTATTGGAGGGGATGTTATGAGAGGTTAACGAATTTATATGGAAATATAAATCTATACAATAACCACTAATATTAGTAAAATGATATGTTTCAAATCAAAATAATGAAGAAAAGAATCTAATGACACATATCTTTTTCTGTTATCAACAAAAAAATAGGTTCGTATGTTGTACTTTAAATTGGTATCAAAACACATAGAGGCATATTTTGAAGGTATGTTGAACCCATTTAGATAACCAGTCAGCTTTTGTGAATAGGCTGGAGATCCCTAACGCTATATGGACCGTAGTAATAAATTTGTTGTTCACGCATCACATTGATCATTGACGAATCACTCCCATTATGGGTACACGTACATAAAATGGTCACCCATTCACGTTTCAACGTTTCATATTGAAATCCAGTTTAATAAATATAAATACACGGTGTCAATGAACGTCATTGAAACCGTTAAACTCAATCAACAGGGTGGATCAAATCTAGATTTTTTTTAAACACGGAAAAGTTGAAGTATGAGTTTTGAATATTGAAAGCATTAACTTTGTGGATCATATTGATATATTATTTCGAGAAATAAAAATACTTTGTGTTCTGATCCACTCACATTTTCATTAACCAACTAGTTTCGGCAACAACCTGTTGCCCTCTTCAGGGTTAGCGTTAGGGTCAATAAATGAAACCCTGAAGAGGGCAACAGGTTGTTGCCGAAACTAGTTGGTAAATAAAAATGTGAGTGGATCAGAACACAAAGTATTTTTATTTCTCGAAATAATATATGAAATATGAGTATTTATTATTTTTGTACAGAAAATTATAATAAATAAAACCCTTATCCACACCTCAATGGTGCATAGGGCACTGCTTCATATAAACGCAGTCTTATCTTGATTGTTTACACACGAAGGAAAGGTGATCAGCCCTCCGCTTCAGGTACCAGTTCAGGGTAATATTGAATAAATATTACAGTGAAAAAATCACTTAAATTTATTTCGACGGGAATTGAACCCGGGACCTCCAGAACGGTAGCCGAGCGTGCTGACCATTACACTACGAAGGCGGACAGAAAAGTAAAGAGGAGAAAAATAATTTCAAATATTATGTGTGTATGCAAAACATAAAATATATTTTTTTCAACCCTCAATTAAATTTGAGTTTCATTAAATAATTCAAAGGTCACTATGTGGTAATATTCAAAGGTCACTGTGTGGTATAATTGGTTTTTTATAATATAACTTTTTCATCAACAAAAAATCTTTTATATTTTAGCATGGTTTTTTTATATCTTTAAAATGTCCCGTTTTGATGACGCACCGTGTATCCACATACATAGCTTTACATGTATATAATATATGTATATAAAGCGCGGCTTTATTTTCGATAGCTGACTCGGTTCACAAAACTAGATGGACTCATACGGGATAGATCAATCTTAGTACGTTCCAGTACTTATCTCTCATTCGCCTTATTGCTGATTAATTTATGTGACAATCTCGTGTAAGTTTTTGTGCGCAAATTGTGACCTCGTGTGTCGCGCTAACCACCCACATACATACTCGTACATAGTTTGTTTTTTCAGTCATTATCTATTGAAACACCACGTGTTAATGGATCTTTGTCAGACGGGAGAAATAATTAATTTAACATACTCAACCTATAAGGGATTGTATTAGACTTGTTATATGTTTAAAACAGCCGATATAATTAATAATATATTTTCATTCATCATTTTCTTTTGGAAAATTCTCCTTCGAAAAATTTTACTTTCGTATGTTGGCAATGAATGACGTCACAGAAATAATGGAGTTATTTCAATGTTGGTGTCATTGCTAAATTGTTGGCAGCTTTATTTTTTGACGTCTATGGTCTTATTTGTGAATAAGTTTTTTGACCCACTCAAAATGCTGTAAACATAACTTGTAAATTGGCGTAAATATTTTTTAAACAAAATGTACCTATCTATAATTTTATAATAATAATAATAAACCCCCTATCCGCAACCCAATGGTGCATAGGGCACTGTGTCATATAAACGCAGTGTTATCTTGGTCGTTAACATATGAAGGAAAGGTGATCAGCCGTCCGCTTCAGGTACCAGTCCAGGTTAATATTGAATAAATATTACAGTGAAAAAATCACTTTTATTTATTTGACCCCCTGGGAATTGAACCCGGGACCTCCAGAACGGTAGCCGGTAATAAAAAAATATTTTATAACATACTTGAAAGATGTTAGAAAATTAAAATATATATTACTTTTTACTTTGGAAAATAAAACAGCTTTGTTTTTAACCACTTTTTTATTGGTACATTTTTTCTCCAATCGGTTTCGACAAGAAACTTGTCATCATGAAGGTTGAATATGTACATGATTAACCCTGACGATGAAATAAAAACAACGTTGTTTTATTTTATAAACTTTATAAAATGTGCCACAAAGTTTATGCGAAAAACTTTCAAGAAATTATTAATTTGACTTTATCTGAAGACATTTTTCCAGCTTTAATTTTAGAAATAAACACATTCTTGATTATTCAAACATACAATTTAAATAATTAATATTAACTTGAAGTTTCCTTTGTGTAGTTAACGGTGTGGGTTAAGTAGCATAAAGGTATATTTTTGTCTACCAGTTAACCTCAAATGATTTAACGCTAATTGAAAACAGGATTTTGCACATTAAACGTTATTGCTTACCCCTTTCATTACTTCTAATATCCTGGTACCAAAACTTACACGGAGTGCAAGCATACCTAGCAAGTATCTATGATAGTCGAGAATAAACAAAAAAATGGGAAAAAAAACGCAGAAAGTTGTTTAAGAAAACAAAATTTAACAATCAGTTATGTGAAAACATAATTTAACATTGTTATCGTACATTTTTATATTTAAAAAAAACATACATAAGTAAATTTTATTTATTTACAACATTTTGAGTGTGTCCAAATACTTGTTCACAAAATCTGGATTATCTCCAATTACATGAGTTATTTTCATATTATTTTTTGACATCTCATCATAGATGAAGAAGAAAATGGAAGTCTGGGCATTTACGGGGCTGACGACCGTCATAGGCTGGTTTATGTGATCACTTTACACACGTGTAACATTCACCAATTCTACCCATTATTGCCAACCACACTACTCAAATTCTTGGAAGTTCTATATATATGAACCAATTTAGAAACCTTGTTCTTGAATCAGTAAAACTTCACTAGAGACATATAAGAGTTTCTGCTTAATAAAAAGCTTCTTTACATCTCACCAATAGATGTCTCTAGTGAAGTTCTAGTGATTCAAGAACAAGGTTTCTAAATTGATTCATATATATAGAACTTCCAAGAATTTGAGTAGTGTGGTTGTCAATAATGGGTAGAATTGATGAATGTTACACGTGTGTAAAGTGATCACTTAAACCAGCCTATGACGGTCGTCAGCCCCGTAAATGCCCAGACTTCCATATTCTTCTTCATCTTTGATGAGATGTCATTTTTTTAAATATATTTATTGGAAAACCAACAGAATATTTAACAAAAATAACATAATATAATAAAATAAAAAAAATAATATTCCAATAAGAGGTTTTCACTTTAGTAATCTAAAAATAAAAATAAACTGTGATGTACATAAAAGTATAACTACATAATAATCTTACATGATATGTTTTTATCAAATAATAGAAATTTTCTTTACCAACTAGTCAAATAGACATATACAATATTTCTCTTAAACGTATTAAAAGAAACATAAAATAACGTATTTAAAGAAAATAATCAACATGTCATTCCACATAGTTAATGCCGAATCAATTAATAATATAAAAGAAACATTATTGAATTATACAACCCGTTTCTTTTAAAATATTTTTCTTCCAAATATTTAATTTTTTATCGACTAGAAATAAAAGATAAAGAATAGGAATTACTTTGTAGAATCAATTTGATATAATTATAGACATTAACTCTACCCAAACTTAATTGATGAGCACAAAGAAAAGAAAAAGGTCCATAAAAATAATTGAGAAAAAAAACTTGGTATTTTATTTATAGTTTGACTTTCAACTCTTTCTATAACATTTCTTCACTTAAACCTCACAAGAAATACACAAGACGCCTTTTTTGTTGCTTTATTCTAACTAACTAACTAACTAACCATCACGCCGCTTCCCCGCAGGGGTAGGCAGAGAGAATCGAACGCCAAACCACTCGGTCTTTGCAAACATTATTTGCCTCTTCTACATTCATGCATCTCCTCATACATACCCGACGATTATTACGACTCCTGACCCGGCCGCTTTCAAGTATTTGACATACCTGATTGTGCCAAGTTTTCCTCGGTCGTCCTCTGCTTCTTTTTCCAACTACATTCGCCTCATAAATTTGTTTAACCGTTCTTTCTTCACTCATACGCTCCACATGTCCAAACCATCTCAACACACCTTTCTTAATTTTATCGATAATGCTTATCTCAGCCTTACATTCTTTCCTTATTTCATCATTCGAACATCTATCAAACATCGTTTTGCCACACATTCGTCTGAGCGATCGCATTTCTGAGCGATCGCATTCTAATTTTCATAATAAAATAAATAAATAGTTAATGAATGTATATCAGTGTTTTACAGTTTGAAATAAAGTGATCACTTGAGCCAGCCAAATGCCGTAATGCCGCATGTCGTAAGTCCTGGGATGCTCAGACTTTCATGTTATTTAAAAAAAGTGAAATAAAATAAAAGTGGAAAAAACTGTAAAGTTCTTATTTTTAAATACAAACAAAGATCTTCGTTGTAATCAAGGGTCGCTTTTCAAATCCGTTATTATCTTCAAACTTTTTTTTCATTTGTAATGACCCAAATAATTCGACGTAAGATGGCGTAGGATTACTTTCAGTTCCCATGAGATTCGCACACACGCGGTACAAGCTCTAATATAACATCTCCACACTACAGTAAGTTGTTAGTAGATCCAACAACGATCTGCAGCTGAATGGACGTCGATACCGTTATTCACCTTCTGCCTACTAAACCTCATAAAAAAGGATTGTCTAGACACAACCGCAATTTTTTATCCGCTCGCAGCCGAACCACCACACCGTGCTTTCCCCCAAACTCCGCGGACTGGAGAATCATTACGTACAGAAGTACGTAATGAATGTACAAGATTCGAGGTTTCGAAAGTTCGCGGACGGTTCTGTTATTGAGATCATAGTATCTGTAGCAATTTGCCTCTCGTTCCCGCCATAATTCTCGGACCTTCGTTTAATTGAAGCCCTCGGGGCAGTCCTCGCTGAGCCCTACAACATGTTAAGCACAAAAAATGCTTCTCACCTTAGCGGATGCGAATATCTGCCCGCGATATCGGGCGCTCAATACACTAGACACGGCGAGCGACTCCTCAAAGGTCACGGGTCGAATGTTTCGCGCTTTTTTACGAAGTCGTTCTGTTTTGGCTTCCTTCCGTGTCGGGGCTTGCGATTCTTAATTTATCATCGCCCAGCATGAGGTATTCAAATATTGAATCAAGCTCGAGAGAGCTTTATAAAAATGTACGGTTCTAGTGTGTTGGCGAGGGTACGCCATGGGTTTGATTGGGGTTTTTTTGCGCGCGTTCCTGAATTATTTGGTGATTTATTCGGTTCGGTACGGGAGCTGGGAGCTTTTGTTACGCAGCTGAGATGTTTATGTAACATTGTACCGTGGATTTATTGGCTAGCGGGTTGAGGCTGCGTGGGCGAGGACTCCTTCATAAAGCATGCTGGCAGACAGGGCCGCCCCTGAGAGATATTGCGTTCGATCATCAATGCTTACCGCCTCCATTATCCCCTTCTTAATTATAAACAGGCTTGCCTTAGAAACTCTTGTTGGTATTTTAGGGCCTCGAAGAGCTATTCTCGCGCAGCGGTGAAAGTAATTCCGAAACGAGCTTTCTGGTCTTACTCGTAAATTAACGACTGATCCTTGTTGAACCTTTGATTTGCTTCCTTAAAATTATATAATATTACAACCCTTTGCCTAATTAACCCGTAGGGCAAAAAAGGGTATTTGGGTGAAGAAAAAGCTCAAACTTCATGAGGGTGTTGAATGTATTCTCGCAAGGTAGCTTTGTATGTATGGACTGTAGTGGACTCTGTTGCCCACTATCAGTTTAATTTCATACGTTTCGAACATATGTTTATATATTTTAAATAAATATCTGTCCTTTTTCCAAAAAAATTCATAATTAAAACTTATCAGTAAAATGCTTAATTGAGTTTAATATAAATATATATTTTAAGTGTCTCAACCCAGACATCATTCTCATCTCGTTTTTAAGCAAAAGAAGACCGAGCATTCCAGAAAACTAGGAAAAAAGACCAGGCAGTATTAAGTGATGATCACTTTAAACACTTTTTATTCTTCTTCTTCTTTTTCTTCTTCTTCTTGGTGTAGGCCTTGTGGCCTTTATTCAAGAGGGATTAGCCTCCTGCGATGTCGATTCCCAGCTATCGATCCATCTCTTTGTTGGTCTGCCCGGGAGTTGTCAACTATGGGGTTGGCCGTACAGTGTGATGTGGGTGAGTCTGGATGGTTCCATTCTCCTCACACGTGCATACCATTGTCTCCTTCGTTGCCTTCCCCACCTAACGATATCTTTAATCTTGCACACTTCCCTGATTCTAGAGTTTCTTATTCTTTCTCCATGACTCTTGCCTGATATGATATGATACTCTTTAAACACACAATATTAAATAATACAAAAAAATATATATATTAAACGATGTGCATAACATGATAGTATTTTTCTTCTTCAGTTAAAAATGTTAACCATCTTTTGTTCTCTTTAATGGAAAACAAACGATCCACTTCATAACCGCTCAAAAAATCTCATTTAAATTGCACATTATATATGTACTTGTATAAATGTACGTAAAAATGCATTTGAATCCCATGGTACAGTCGTGGACTCGAATCAGAGATCCACATTTACAAAGAAAGCCGCCTGGATTTATCCAATAAAAGTTTATTCGTTTAAATGCAGATTCTTTAGTTGAAATTTACATTTTCGATTTGTTTTAACCGCAAGAAGGTAAGGATAATAAAGAATCCTCCTACCGCAAGCTGAGTCTAGCTCTGTACAATGTGGTTAGATCGCTGTTCACAAAGCTCCGTTCATGGCTGTGTAGAAGTTGTTGGTAAAAAGTCATCAGCAATACTTTGACCTCCCGGTAGTACAGTGTGCTGCGCACGTGTTTCACGCACAACCAATATACCATACCTCCTAACTAAATATTAAAACAATATACACTTTTATTTTACTTAAGAATTTTTAAAGGGCGTATTTTTGTTGTTATATAATACAAATTAGCAACACAAAATGTATGTCTACTAAATGTTAAAAGAAAGAAAGTTCATGCGAAATCAATAAATAATATATCGTCCAGCTAATGTTTTGTAAATTACATATTTATTTATTATTTTTCGAAGAAGCTGGTGTTTTTTATGTTTTTTTATCTTAAGTCAAGATATAAGGTTTTTTTTTAATACTTTTATTTCAATTTCGCGTTTAACTGAGTTTAAAAAAATGAAGTCATTTTTTTAAAGAAATTGATCATTTCAATTAATTTAAAATTATTAATACATTATTTTTATCTGTTGTACAATTGAAGAATGAAAAGAAATGAATTATCTGTATCCGTAATGTTTTTTTTTCAATTCAAAATCTAAACCTGAAAATATGGTATACCCAACGACTGTTTTAAAATGTCTTATCTTATTATGTATACTTAGTTAAGGTAACGAAAAATATTTTCTTTAAAAAAAATCATAAAAATCATTGAATCTATAGTTACGATATATAACATGTACATAGTAATAAAATATTTGTTACTGGGTTTAAACGGTTTTATTAAAGAACAGTTTAATGTTATATAGAAAGAAAATAAATTGACAAATAAAACAAATTCAATCTTCTGAGTTATTTAATATGTTTGATAATACGTACTATAGCCTGTTTTAAAATGTCCGATGTTATTATGTATACTTAGTTAAGGTAACGAAAATGATTTTCTTTTAAAAAAATCATAAAAATCATTGAATCTATCGTAACGATATATAACGTGCACAAAAACAGTAAGAAAATTTTTATTATTGGGTTTAAACAGTTTTATTAAATAACAGTTTAATGTGAATTTTAAAATAAAATAAATTGACGAATAAAACAAATTCAATCTTGTTAGTAATTGAATATGTTTGATATTTATTTGTACCGTTTTAAAATATGAACAAATGAATTAAATTGAGAATTCCAAGGGGTAAGTTACGTCTATTTTAAAACCCTTATCCGCACCCCAATGGTGCATAGGGCACTGTGTCTTATAAACGCAGTGTTATCATGATCGTTTTACTTATAAAGGAAAGGTGATCAGCCCTCCGCTTCAGGTACCAGTCCATGGTAATATCGAATAAATATTACAGTGAAAAAATCACTTATATTTATTTTTACCCCCCTTGGGAATCGAACCCGGGACCCCCAGAACGGTAGCCGAGCGTGCTGACCATTACACTACGGAGGCGGACAAAGTCTATTTTAAGACAATATAAAACCATTTACATGGTGTAATATCCTCACCCGGTAAATGACGGTTGTTATGAATCATACAAATTTGAGCTAAGTAAAAGTATTCAGTAATCACTATGGTTAGATCACAAATTGGTGGTGTGGGCTGAACTATGGATGGAAATGGCCTTGTACATAGAATGGACAAACATCATGCAAGTGTAATACAACTATTTTCAATACATTAGTCTTTACTAGCAGCTATTAGAATTAGACAAAACAGTCCAAACAAACGCTCAATACTTTAAATGAGAAACCCGTTAACTTTAAGTAATGAGACAATATTTTGAGCATGTCCAAATACTTGTTCGCAAATCTGGATTATCTCCAATTATATAATAGATTTATATTATCCACTGACACTTCGTGATGGAATTGCATTTTAATATATTATTAGATTAAAACCAATATTTTTAGCTTTTCCACTTTATTTTTATTTGACCAGCGATCGGGTTTCGTATAAAAATAAAGTGGAAAAGCTAAAAATATTGGTTTTAATCTAATAATATACTTTAATTATATGATTATAATCCAGGATTCGGATCTCACATACTAATAAAAGAGTTTCTGCTCAATAAAAAGCTTCTTTTCAACACACCAATAGATGTCTCTAGTGTTCAAGAACAATGTTTCAAAATTTGTTTCTTAAATATATGTATAGAAATTCCAAGAATTTGAGTGGTGTGGTTGTCAATAGTGAGAAGGATTGGTGAATGTTACCCGTGTGTAAAGTAATCACTTAAACCAGCCTATGACGGTCGTCAGTCCCGTAAATGCCCAGACTTCCATATTCTTCTTCATCTTTGATGAGATTTCAAAAAATTAAATGAAAAATAATTCCTAAACTTATTTTAATTTCATGTAACGGTTAGTTATGTTTACTAGTTTTTGAACAGGCTGGACCATCGATAAATTAATTTTATGATTTTTTAGTTGAAACGATTTTTAAAAAAAAAATATATTAGGCTTTAAATAGTGCCTTTGTTTTACTCGAAAGCAGAGCAATTATTTTAGCCACCCATCAGAACTAGAACATATGATTTCCTCAACTTTTGAATTTAGTTTCTTTTTAGCTTGAAACACTACAGAAACTAAACTTTCCAGCTATCGAGATAATCGATCAATCGATATAACCAAAAATTAACATACATTATACCAGTGTTTTCCAAAGTGGGATTTACGTACCTCAAAGGGTACGGAGAAAATTCGAGTAATAAATTAAGCTAAAAATTAATATAACCGTTTTATTTTTAGCGTACATAGTACTTTTAAATAAAATACAGATGGATAATCCTTTTTTTATATCGTAGTATGTGTTCATTTTAGTTTAGGGCCAGTAATCAATAGTCCTTAACTTAATTTTCTTTAAACCCAGGTAACATTTAATGTAATTAATTTTTTTTAAACTTCATTTTCGTTTTGAAAAAATAAGTTTTTTCGAAATAAATATATTTATTTCGAAGAAAAACTCATTTATTCAACACAAACAGTGTTTTAATAATATAAAATAAATAAAAAAGTCTTGAACGAGTTAAAACAATTATATATTTATTTTTAATATATATTCTTAAAAAATCATTTTCCAAATATATTCTTTAGAAAATTGTGTGCGGAGACACGTCGAGCTTCTTGCACAGCCGGTCGCGTTTTTAATCTGTACGCATAAAATTTCACCCTTAAATAATGATTGCAACTATTCTATGTCTAAAATACTCAAATATGTCGCCATGCAGTCACTTTCGTGCCCAGCTTTGATCGGGGTAAGCAAAAGGAAAAACAACACTCGTATGTATAAATATGAAATTAGAGGCCACAATTAATGAATATTTTCGTCATAAGGTCACACGGTCAAAAAAGTTTGGGGACCGCTGCATTATACCTTCAACATTTGGAACGTTCGTTAAATTAACTTCACTTGAGCTCAATCGACATCGATGCACCAAAAAAAGGAAATAACTTCGTCAGCGGGTATTACATAGTATGTATAGCAATCTTCCCCGAACAACTATCATAAAATTTGCATAGCAGATTATCGTCATTACAACCTCGAGCGTTATTAAATCTTTTATCGACAGCCAGAAGAGTTGAAATCGGTATTGCAAACCGTTTGAAACGTATCGACAGCCGATAGACACTTGTCTCGGAAAGATGCAGCACTATTTTGAAGCCAATTTTACCTAAATAACTGTCTCTGAATGGGGCCGTAAATACTATATATTGTATTTTTTTTAATTGCCTTGATTCCAAGATACGGTATTTTGTTTTTTTTTTATATTACTGCAACATATTTTATTAACAAGTGAAATCAATAAAACATACGTCATATTTGATCGTGTTCTTTTAAAACTAGTGAGCGAAATATTTACATGGAAAAATATACATTTATATATAATATATATAAAACCCTTATCCGCACCCCAATGGTGCATAGGGCACTGCGTCATATAAACGCAGTGTTATCTTGATCGTTTACACATGAAGGAAAGGTGATCAGCCCTCCGCTTCAGGTACCAGTCCAGGGTAATATTGAATAAATATGACCGTGAAAAAATCACTAATATATATTTACCCCCCTTGGGAATTGAACCCGGGACCTCCAGAACGGTAGCCGAGCGTGCTGACCATCACACTACGGAGGCGGACTATATATTGCGAAAAAATATTTAATATAATCAATCGTCTAAATTCCTGGCGAATATAAAATAATAAATAATAATGATTTTCCCATATTGATGTCAAATTGATAGATCAAATACACTTGTTTTATATATTGAAAATCAATAGATATTACCGCACAGCGACTGCTGAACCTACTACTACTACTACTACTATCACGCCGTTTCCCCGCAGGGGTAGGCAGAGAGGATGGAACGCCACACTCTTCTGTCCTGACATACACTCCTCGCCTCCTTCACATCCATACATCTAGTCATACATGCCCTCCGATTACGCAGACTTTTGACACCGCCAGATTTTAGGTTCTGATTGATCTGATCGTGCCAAGTCTTTTTCGGTCGTCCACGTTCTGTTTTCCCTCTCACATTTGCCACATATATTTTCTTAGTCATTCTCTCGCTATCCATTCGCTCCACATGTCCATACCACCGCAAAGAGCTCTTCCTAATCTTTTCAATTATTCCTCGTTCAGCCTTACATTCTTTTCTTATTTCGTCGTTTTTAATTCTGTCATACAATGATTTTCCACACATTCGTCTGAGGGAGCGCATTTCAACAGCGTTCACTCTGCTTTCATCCTTCCTTTGCCAGTTCCACGTTTCGCTTCCATACATTAGTGTCGGTACTAGCACGCCGTTGTGAACCGCTAGCTTGGCTTCCATGGACATATTCTTCCATGGACTGCTGAACCAATTGATAAAAATATAAAATACACAATTCAAAGGTTTAAAATGTGAATTTTTAATTTCATTAATTGATTCGGCATTCACTTTGTGACACTTAAATCTATCCATTTATAATTTAAATTTTACTTAGTAAATATCACTATTTCTTAAAACCTATTACGACACGTTTTTCGATGCATTCCGTGTGTTGAAAAATTTCATCCATTCATGCTACATATTTTGAAAAATGATACGGAATGCATCGAAACTCATCTCACAATAGATTTTATAATAAATTGTATTTTCTAAGGAAAACTTGAATTAAAAATATGTAAAGTTTTACTCAAATTCATATTTATAATATTTTTAAATTTTTGGCCAATATTAAATACTAAATTATTATAATTTTACAGTATAGATGTCAAAATGATAGATCGAAAACACGCGATTCATACATTTTTTCTTACTTAATAGTAATAGTAAATTACATACTATTTTACGACTTTGTAGGTACGACTGAATTCTTTATAATATTGTATTTACTTAGAATATTGTACAGTATTTAACTATCTGGAGTTATTTTAATAAAATACAGTTTCGCAAAGAAAAATCTGTAAAAATATTCAAATATGTATGGAAAAGATATTTCATTATTTTGGTCGCGTTTCAAAATGCTTCATCTCGTATTTTTCCAGAAAGATATTATTTCGAGTGTACAGATTTATAGAACATAGCCCGTGGCAACCTAATCATTCATTTTTTAACCTGACATTAATTGACTCTTATTAGAGGTTACTGACAATAAAAATAAGTTAGGATCACTCGACTGAATTTCGCTCTTGGGACCTAGTAAGTCAAGTTATTTTCAATATTTATGTGATACGTTTTCGTACTTAAGACATCATCAACGCTGAGATTCAAATTACACACACACACAAAGGGGAGATGTGTAAGAAAAGATAAGCAAAACGTGAGTGTATATATAAATAGAAGAAATCTGAGATCACTAGATCATACACTGATGCAATATTTACACAAGGCGTCGCGGTCACTGAGCATTTAATGATATGTACCTTCCCACTTAAAATTTCAAATATTCTAACCTATCACATTTCCTATCACAAAATTATATTTATATATATTTTAATATATATATACATATATATATATATATATATATATATATATATATATATATATATATATATATATATATATATATATATATATATATATATATATATATATATATATATATATATATATATATATATATATACATATATATATATATATATATATATATATATATATATATATATATATATATATATATATATATATAAACATTCATTCACCGATTGCTTGATCTTTATTTAAGAATTCACCCATCAATTACTAATCAAAGATTTTTTTTTAAATATCAGTGTACGACAAGTTTATCTCAAAACTGAAATGAGCAGCATCCGACTCCTTAGCAAGTGTAAATTATTTATTTATTTATTTACATTTTATTTTCAAGGCCATAATTATACTAGGTTATATATAAATTATATTTATAGATAAATTCATTATGTCAGCATATCAGTAAAAAAAATAAATTCAGATTTATACATATACTCCACAAATGTGTCCAAAAAATGTGTAATTCAATAAATATATAAATTTTATTAAATAATATAAAATTTCCTTTACTATCACAGTTTGCCATATTTTTCCAGACGGTAGGCACTGGACGCGTTCCTACATGGGAAGCGCGCCACTGCATATAGGCATGTGTGGCGGAAGAGTGTCTGACATGAATGTATTATAGATATGCGTATCCCTGCTCTATTGAGCGCTATACAATTATGTTATTAGATATCATTTTAATTGTTAAACCGGAAATGTTTTGCACCCTTTCAAATTCTAAAGAGAAGGCAATTTGAGCAATTAGCCATACATTATAATCGTCATAATTGGTTCACTCTGATCACCCATATAAAATTTATAACAGAAATCAATATATATTCACTTACATATGGTACAGGCCTATTCTATTCACAAAACTTGAGTTTAAATATTATAATAATCGTTTAGTGATATTTGTTCTTTCGAACACATGAAAACATTTTTGATATAAAAATAAAACAGTTGCACGAGACCACTTTTTTTAGTTTATTCATGTAAACACGACCAATTTCGAGAAATATATATGTATTTATCAGCCGGTGAAAACAAAATAAAAACATTGTCTAATGATAAGAACACCTACAATTCTCGTAACATGTGTTTACATTTATAAACTCTAAAATGTGGTCTTATACAAGGGTTATATTTTTATGTGTAAATCATCAATTTATCCCATAATATTTTATTTTGATGAAAAATAAATTAATACTACCAAATTTACGAAACTGGCCACTTTTAAATTTAACTAATGAGTGCGTAATATATCAATTAGGAAAGTACCAAATATTATATGATAACATGTATACAGTTTGTACTTTACAAATACTTAACACGACTAGTTATAGTCATATTATTTTGAGAAATAAAAATAATTTTTATTTCTCAAAATAATATATCACTATGATCCACAAAGTTAATGCTTTCAATATTCAGAATACTAGTTTCGTTTATTGACAGGTGAAAATCAAACTTCACTTGCTGGTGAGAACATCTGTGGTTCTCTGAACTAGTCGTGTTTACATTAATAAACTCTTAAAACTGCTCATCATGTTATGCCACAAACTTAATGCCAAATCAATTAGCGTAACTAGCCACATCTAAAATTGATTAATGACATTCTGGAAGGAACGCACCTAATGTAATGCGATAATATTTACGCGGTGATTTTAATTGATACCCGTTGCAGGAATTTGAGGAAGAAACTACTGCACCCAGTGCAAACGACGAGGTGAATAATTTCCAGAATACTTTCAACAAAAGTCGTTATATTCTGGATAATAATTAATGGTCGGTCGGGTACCTAAACCTCTCAGAGCTATCATTCCGCCAGATTCCCTGACTTATAGCGCGGAGCTCGCGAGACAGGTTTTACCTGGCACTTTGGTTTATGTGTATTTTATTTATAGCGATTTTTTTAAGTTGTCTACCTACTAGAACTAAATAACGGACTTCTTCCGCTAAGATTTCATAGGAACAGTTTTTCAACTCCCACTTATTTGTGCGCAAACAAAGTTACCCAATATTATACATAGGTGTCTCAACTTGAGATGAAGCATCTATTTTTTTTTCTCATATTTGAGAAAAAAAGATAGATTTTTATTTTTTATATATATATATATATATATATATATATATATATATATATATATATATATATATATATATATATATATATATATATATATATATATATGTATATATATGTATATATATATATATATATATATATATATATATATATATATATATATATATATATATATATATATATATATATATATATATATATATATATATATATATATATATATATATATATATATATATATATATGCATTCAGAAATCATGTTGGTAAGTAAATTATATTCTTGTAAAAAGCAAGAGATCATGTGGGCATATGAAAACCAGACCTTGAGCGCTTCTGAACTTCGCGCCGAGACTCTTGACCCCCGTGTGAAAAATGTAAATGGACATTTTAGGAATGATTTATGTAAAAATTGAATAGGACCATTTTTTTATTCATTAATTACTACCGGCTTCGGAAAAAAATAAGTAATGCAGAGGTAATTAAAATACTTGAAAAAAACCTAATATAAAATTTTTAATATTCTTCAATAGCTTGGTTTCCAAATCATATATCTGATTTGGCCTATAATTAATTTTTTGTACATTAAATTTTACCATTTCATTATAAGGAGTATATAAAGCTTTTGTGTACATTTTGTATACAATTAATTTATAAAAAGTGCTCAAATTAATTCTATGGCATTTTTTATAAGGAGTGTGAAAGCTTGTTTATTTTAGTAACGGTTTTAAGAAGTAAGACAACTTTTAGTTTATAATGTAAACAATACTTTTTTCAAGAAACTCGTCGTGTTTACATTAATAAAGTAAAAAAGTAGTATTGTACGTGTGTTTCATTTTACTATTTAAATATACTGTTTTGTTGTGAATGTTGAATCGTGAATTGATATGATGCAGTGAATGTTTCAATTGCATTCTTCTGATAGAGCCTACTTACGAGTGAGTTGGATCTCCTTTCATTTAGAGGGTAATTTGTGTACGCGCATTAATGGTACTCCGGAAGCTGAGATCGTGATCGCTACTCGAGATAAATGGGACTCTCGTCTCCCAAACGACTCAAAATCTTCAACCAAATGGGCTCCGAACCCTATTCTCGAGTATTCGAATGCGTTCACGTGTCGCATTATTTTGTAAAGAAACCTTCAATCGTTTCATTCTATTTTATATTTTAATTTCAATAAAAAATCAGTTAATTTTCTAAAAATAAATCTAAAAATTTATACATTTATAAAACATTATTTTTGAGTTTTTTATTTTTAACACGACTTTTTTCGAAAAAGTTTTTATAATCAAAATACAAACACGAAAATTCATTTAGCATTTTCATCTGTTAATGAGAATATCTGTAATTCTCAAAATTTACTGGGTTTATATAAAAATAAACGGATTAAATTTTATAAACCTGTCCAAATTGCAAGCAAATAACGAAAAAATAGATGTTTAAATGTGTTATATCTTACTAAATTGTCAAATCAAAGATTTGATATTTAAACACAGTCAATACGTGTATACGAAACAGTTTAATATCACTCAAAAGACGAAATATTATCACTGAACATATGGAAAATATTTTGATAGTGACCTAGTGTTACTTCTCCATTTATATAGGCTTTTCGCATATTGTACATCAACATAAAAATTACATAAAATAAATTTCATTAAAAAATTGGAGGATCATAAATGGTTTGTTATAAATATTCTTAAACCAAATAAAAAAATATAAATCAAATAAAAAAAATACACAGTGTGCATATTTAATAAAAAATGTAATTATTAATTGATTTATATTATCCACTGACTCTTCGTGATGGAATTGCATTTTAATATATTATTAGATTAAAACCAATATTTTTAGCTTTTCCACTTTATTTTTATTTTACCAGTGACCGGGTTTCTTCGTTACCGACATCATCAGACAGACCAGTCTGATGATGTCGGTAACGACGAAACCCGGTCGCTGGTCAAATAAAAAAAGTGGAAAAGCTAAAAATATTGCATTTAATCTAATAATATATAATTATTAATTACTTATTCATGATACAATCCTCATTTACATACTTAAATGGAATTCATTCACACAATACAAAACAGGTAATTATTTCCTTGATATTTCTTTGCAAGCGACATTTGCATCGGAGACCCGAAATCGGATACGGATAGACAATCCATGAAGACGCCCCGTCGGGTTATCAGTCATCTGTGTCTAACTTCATAGTGCTGTGACGTCGCGGGTATCGAGTATCGATTGCGGTATCGGTAATATTTGTCATTTCACACCCGTTCCATCGAGCCGATGTCTCAGTGTGACAGTCCAAAGGTGTTGATGCATGCTTTCAATTTAACGAGCTCAAAACGCGTGTCGAGAATCAACCCTTTCGTGGTCAAATATTTTAATGTTATTAATTTTAACTAACTTAATAACCATGACGCCGCTTTCCTCAGGGTGTAGGCAAAAAGGATAGATCGCCACACCACTCTGTCTTTGTTAAGAATCATCGCATCTTCCACATTCATCTCCTCATACATATCCGACGATTATTCCGACGCCTGATCTGACCACGTCCAAGTATTTGAAAACACTTGATCATAGCAAGTTTTCCTCGATCTTCTTCTGCTACTTTTTACAACTATATATTCGCTTCATAAATTTGTTTTTCTCTTAGTTCTTCACTCATTTGTTCTACATATCTAAACCATCCCTACACTTCTTCTTCTTCTTCTTCATCTACATATCTATAGATCGTGGGAATCTGTCTGTGCCGCCGCCTGTTACTCTTAGGATATCGACTGCCAGCTATCTCTCCACCTTTTTGGGGGTCTGCCTGAGGTTCTTTGTCCTTCGGGGTTTTCTTAAACCATCCCGATACACCTTTCTTAATTTTATCGGTGATGTTTATCTCAGCTATGCATTCTTTCCTTATTTCTCCATTGAAATTATTGATTTGGTGCCCTGTCACACTTATAATTTGAATTTGAATTTAATTTGAACTTTCATGTCTTGTATAAGAACTAACTTTTATTATATTTCTTCTTTTTCAAACCCTCATCTGCACCCAGTGATGCATAGGGCACTGCATCATATAAACGCAGTATTATCTTGATCATGACCATATGAAGGAAAGGTGATCAGCCCTCCGCTTCAGTTACCAGTCCAGGGTAATATTGAATAAAATTAGAGTGAAAAAATCACTTATATTTATTTAACCCCCCCTGAGAATCGATCCCAGGACCTCCAGTACGGTAGCCGAGCATGCTGACCAGCACACTACGGAGGCGGACAAATATTTTTATATTTATGGTTTTAAATTATTTATTTCTCCAGAAACAATTACCGGTAACTGAGAATTATGTCGAAAAACAAACGTTTTTTTAATAGATTTATATTATCCACTGACACTTCGTGATGGAATTTCATTTTTAATTTATTATTAGATTAAAACCAATATTTTTAGCTTTTCCACTTTTTTATTTGACCAGCGACCGGGTTTCGTCGTTACCGACATCATCAGACTGGTACCGACTTCGTCGTTACCGACCGTTTCGTCGTTACCGTTACCGTTACCGTTAGATTTCGTCGTTACCGACATCATCATACGTTTTTTTTAAATACTTGACCTAAAACGATTTATTCCGACACTCAAAGTGAAAAATAAGCAAATGTATCAAGAAATATCGATGAATCTTTATTGAGTATCGTTTTTTTTAAACATCCTTATTTTTTCATCAGCAGGGCGTGGCAAAACGCCTACCTTTGACCCAGGCACGAGCCCTAATCTGCTTCCAAAATCAATATTGACCGCGGATGCAGTATCGATAATAAATATCAGCAAGATACATCCCTAGCGTGAGAGGGCGTGGCTCACCTTTGACTCTGGCACGTGGTCTAATACACCTCCAATATGCTCAGAGATGTTGAGAATACTTTTGCATACAACCAATAAAAGACTTGGAACGATCAGATCAATCAGAACCTAAAATCTGGTGGTGTCAAAAGTCTGCGTAATCGGAGGGTATGTATGATTAGATGTATGGATGTGAAGGAGGCGAGGAGTGTGTGTCAGGATAGAAGAGTGTGGCGTTCCATCCTTTCTGACTACCCCTGCGGGGAGACAGCGTGATGGTAGTAGTACTAGTAGGAGTAGTAAAAGTACAACCAATGTTAAATATTTGAAGATGAAAGACCATACATTTTTCTAACATCTCAACAAAGATGAAGACGAATATGGAAGTCTAGGTATTTCAGGGCTTATGACGTATCATCGGCTAGTCAAGTTATCACTTTGCACTCGTGCTACATTCACCATTCTACCCATGATTGACAACCACACTACTCAATTTTTTTAATCTCCTAGTTATAGGATTGGCCTCATGGCAGAGTACATATGAGTTCACAACAGCCATCTACATATGTTGGAATGGGAAAGCTTATTATTTAGCAGAGACCCTTTTAAATGTATGCATGCAAGATCCAAACACCAGATTGTTTTTACATACCGGGATACGGCAGAAAATATGATTTAGTTTTTTTTTGCAGCTTATACTTGGCCAGTTATTTTTATTAACATTTTAAGTGAGTCCAAATACTTGTTCACAAATCTTGGTTTCCTCCACTTGGGAGTTATTTGTACATTTTTAGTTTATTTTTGTTTTTGATGCTGATTTTTTATATTTTTTGTTTTTTTTTATGTTATTGATGTTGAGATGTCAAAATACAAAAATAACTAAGTTTGAGTAGATTTAAAATTTTGCTTAGATTGTTCATTGAAGAGACAGCTCAATTCAAGCTTCTTTTTCTTGTAGTACATGCTTGCTAACTTTTTACTTTTTACTTTTTCATCTTTTTTATGTTTTAAAGTGTTTAATTTTATTTAAAAAAATTATAACAATGTTTGTATTCTGATAGTCAAGTATTTTTTGTATTTTACATTAACACTATTATTCTAGTTCTACTTATAATACCTTTACCCTTACACCCTTTACTATGACCTAAATTATATTGTATACCCACACACAGGCCATGCCTTTGTGGGATCTTTTTTTGTATTTACATTTATCTTTTATTCATTTTTTTTTTGTATTTGAATTTATGTCATGTAATGCAAAAGAATTTAAAATAAGGAAAAAAAAATCCAAAGTGGACAAAACCCAGATTTTTTTTAACAAGTATTTGGACACACTCAAAACGTTGTGATAAGACCATACCTCAAAAGAACTGACTTTCAAATCAAATAATCTATATTCTTTTTGATTTGATATTGTATAGAACGAAATAATAATACGTTTGAGGATATTTTGGTGCAGAACCGTGAATCTCTTCTTTTGGTCGAGAATCGATATTGAATATACGTATCTGCGTGAGATATGCCTAGCTCGATAGGGCGTATCTGACCTCCGACCCCAGCACGCGGCTTTAATGGGAGGTTTTCACTAACCGAAGAATACAGAACGCCCAAAAGCAACATATAAAAAAAATCAATTTGGCTGTGGTCTTAAAACTGGTAGGTACTTGTGTATCACGAAAACGTTTATCTGGCGCAATGAGGTTAAAACCTTGACCTTGTAACACTGTGTGGGTGTACCTTTTCAATAGAATTTAAAAAATGCACTGTAAATATATCCCTCACTTCTTTTAAGAACGTCATAAATCGAAAATCATCAATTTTGAGTTGTACATGTTTTTGGAATGCCCAGAAAATGTACTATATCCCAGCAAAAGAGGCATATTTTTAACTTAATATTTACCCGCTACAGGGCAGAAAATGTTGTTTTTGTATTTTGAAGAAAACGTATTGTTTTATTATTTTTTTTAAATACACAAAATATTTTTCGAATGGCGAAAAAAAGTTCAGGTTTTACCTAAAAAGATCTGTTGCATAGTTAAAAGTTCAATAAGTTGCTTGATATTTATTTTTAATACATTTGATTATATTTTTAAACTTTAAAAACGTTCTCCTGAAAAATCAAGTTTCCTGATTTATCACGTTCTTGAAAGGAATGAGCGATACGCATTGTAACTTGTAACTATCCTTAGGTTCCGTGTATGTCTGCTGTGCTGGTCGGGGTTGTGGAGGCGTCTGTGTACCGGCCGGCATCGGGTTAGAATCGGATGTAGCTGACTAATTGAACTCACTAACTACTTATCCCTTTCACTGCCTACACTGGGTACTACTAGAAACTTAGTGGTGGTTTAACACATTTGTATTTGTTTAGATTGGCAGCGACAGGGCTATTGGAAGCTATTAAATATAAATTCACAGTAAAATTGGAATACAATTTTGTTACACATTTTCTTTATTTTTTGCAACATAGTGAAAAGAGAGATCTGTCAGGAAGCCTAGGTGCTTTTGTATCAGATCCAGGAATGCGGTTGGCAGAGCTTTGAATGTTATATTTTTTTTAATCATTCATAATATTTTTAATGTGTCCAAATGTTTGCTCACAAAACTATTGCTGAATTTACTCCATTTTTAAGCTCCGTAAATGTCCAAACATCCACACTTCCGTCTCAAAAGACTTTTTGTCTATGTTGAGATATCTTTGAAAATCTTGATAAAAATATAATCTTTGATTATAAAAATAACAAAAAAATACAAAATTTTACTATTCTATTTTCTTTCTTTTACATTTTACCAGATCCAGCCACGGTTAAATACACAATCGAGTACAACTAGCATTATAATACATATAACCAATCGAAATATTAAAATTAAACGCTGTGCGTTACGGGTCGTAGCGCGGAGTTGCAATCGTAAGGAAAATGTAATCAAAAATTTATTAAAACGCATTCGCGGTCAGTATGCATCCACTTACTTGAAACAATGTATCCCGAGACGGAAATGGTTTGATTATGCGGTGATTTACAAATATACAAACATAGCCAGGCGCCGTAGCGTGGTTCGGTAGACGCCCGACTGCGAAACTGGCGTCGCGGGTTCGATCCCGCTAATTGCAAAATTAATGCAAGAAAGATATATTTTCAATTGGCGGCATGGGTGGTTGTGTGTTTTTTCCACGTTTACCTTCCCTGTCCTTACTATCATACCTGCAGACAATACTCTAATAGAGGCTTTGCGGGTTATTACTTTATTTAAAAAAATTAAAATAATGAAATTTAGCTACATCGTCGTATGCTACGCATTCTATGGATCAATATCGTCAGCGACGAGAATGTGATCCAAAGAGCTAGAGTAGGAAAATAGTTGCTGACTTATATCAAAGTCCTGAAGGTATATACCAGCACAGTAGACAAACACAAAACAGAAAAAAAATCACGGCATTTGCAGAAAATTTTCAGCTTTCGCAATTCCCACTCAACCATTATTAAAAGTGATAGTTTGTTAATGAATTTTTAGTCAGGACTTTGTGCTAGGTTGTTAGATAGGGATGTTTTTGTCAACTCAATCGCAACTTGTGAAAGGGATCCATTATAGAATGACGATGAATGATGGTTGAGTGAAATGCGATGTAATAATTCAATTCAAAACCCTTATCCGCAACCCAATGGTGCATAGGGCACTGCATCATATAAACATAGTTTTATCATGATCGTTAACACATGAAGGAAAGGTGATCAGCTCTACGCTTCAGGTACCAATCTAAGGTAATATTAGAGTAGAAAAATCACTTTAATTTATTTAACCCCCCCTCTTGGGAATCGAACCCGGAACCTCTAGAACAGTAGCCGAGCGTGCTGACCTGCGGAAGCGGACGTGATGTAATAATAATTTCATTAATTCAAACCCTTATCCGCAACCAATGGTGCATAGGGCACTGCATCATACAAACGCAGTGTTATCTTGATCGTTAACGCATGAAGGAAAGGTGATCAGCCCTTCACTTCAAGTACCAGTCCATGGTAATATGGAATAAATATTAGAGTAAAAAAAATCACTTATATTTATTTGACCCCCCTGGGAATCGAACCCGGGACCTCCAGAACGGTAGCCGAGCGTGCTGACCATTTCACTGCGGAGGCGGACAAATAATAAGCAAGGTAAATAATAAACAACAACAACACAACACAGCACCTTACGTAAAAATACACCCTTATGATGCAGTACCCATGATCAAACATAATCATTGAGAAATCAAGTGTACAATGTCCGTTCCTCCAGTTCTACCCCGTAGATCTGACGAGTCATGGCTCTAAGTGTATAGTACTCTAATGACAAGCCTCTATCAGAGTGGTATAATCGTAAATAATTAATTCAACAACAACACAATACAGCATCGTACGCAAAACACACCCTTATGATGCAGTACCCATGATCAAACATAATCATTGAGAAATCAAGTGTACAGCGTCCGTTCCTCCAGTTCTACCCGGTAGATCTGACGAGTCATGGCTCTAAGTGTATAGTACTCTAATGACAAGCCTCTATCAGAGTGGTATAATCGTAAATAATTAATTCAACAACAACACAATACAGCATCGTACGCAAAACACACCCTTATGATGCAGTACCCATGATCAAACATAATCATTGAGAAATCAAGTGTACAGCGTCCGTTCCTCCAGTTCTACCCGGTAGATCTGACGAGTCATGGCTCTAAGTGTATAGTACTCTAATGACAAGCCTCTATCAGAGTGGTATAATCGTAAATAATTAATTCAACAACAACACAATACAGCATCGTACGCAAAACACACCCTTATGATGCAGTACCCATGATCAAACATAATCATTGAGAAATCAAGTGTACAATGTCCGTTCCTCCAGTTCTACCCCGTAGATCTGACGAGTCATGGCTCTAAGTGTATAGTACTCTAATGACAAGCCTCTATCAGAGTGGTATAATCGTAAATAATTAATTCAACAACAACACAATACAGCATCGTACGCAAAACACACCCTTATGATGCAGTACCCATGATCAAACATAATCATTGAGAAATCAAGTGTACAATGTCCGTTCCTCCAGTTCTACCCCGTAGATCTGACGAGTCATGGCTCTAAGTGTATAGTACTCTAATGACAAGCCTCTATCAGAGTGGTATAATCGTAAATAATTAATTCAACAACAACACAATACAGCATCGTACGCAAAACACACCCTTATGATGCAGTACCCATGATCAAACATAATCATTGAGAAATCAAGTGTACAGCGTCCGTTCCTCCAGTTCTACCCGGTAGATCTGACGAGTCATGGCTCTAAGTGTATAGTACTCTAATGACAAGCCTCTATCAGAGTGGTATAATCGTAAATAATTAATTCAACAACAACACAATACAGCATCGTACGCAAAACACACCCTTATGATGCAGTACCCATGATCAAACATAATCATTGAGAAATCAAGTGTACAGCGTCCGTTTTTTCAGTCCTACCCGGTAGAGCTGTTGAATCGTGCTCGCTGGCTCTAAGTGTGTAGTAGTAATAACAGCGTTGGGTCACGCGCTCCACCTGCCAAATTGAGCCGATAATTTTTTTTGCGGCCGATTGGGCATTTTGTAGGAATTATGCGAACAGAGGTGAAAAGGTCAGCCCACGGTGAAGAGCGCCGTAATGAATGGCTATATTACGGTATAAATTATGGGGTTTCCTCACGAACGGTAGAGCTCAACCTTCACAATTGGGCGGTTATTGAATATAAGTGATTTATTTCATTCAACAATAAGTATATCTTTATTGAAGTGAAACTTTTTAGGCGGCGATTCGGTTTTTAGTGATGAAATAGAGACTAGCATAAAATAGTCGACTTCTTAGGTAACTAAAGAACAGATAACCTATGAAACCATATTTTTTAAAGAAATTTCTTCAAGGGATTCGATAACCGATAATTTAACGAGAACTGCGAGTGAAATTTTTAGGACCCGTCACGTTTATTAAGCACATTTCGTTACATGAGGATGAAGAAAGATATAACTTGGAGAGAAGGAGAAAGAGAGCTATATATTCCGACGCCATGTCAGTGGAATAAAAGAGAGCGACGTTAATACAACGATACAAAGCGATTGAATACGATAGTGTCGCGCATGCGCGCGATGTAGATATGCACGTTAGACGCCATATATGAACAGTGAGGTAGCACGCGTTGCGTAAGTTACATTTTACATTATTATAACAAATTTAAAAATCAATAATAAAAATCTCGTTATCTCAAAAATATCGCATTACAAACATTTATCTCATATTTTATGTATCACAAACCATCAATTTCAGTATCATCAATTGAGGGACCAATAAATGGCAGTGTAAATATTGAATAAACAGAAAATTTTTAACGCAAATTTTGCAGTGTTACATTAGATCTCTCTTATTTTTTGAATTTCTTAAGAAGTTTCACTTCTATCAAGCGTACGGCGCTGCACGCGTATTTTTTGTTAAACTCAAATGTTCGTTTACTCAAAATATTGAATCTTCAAAAGTAATTCATGAATCGCATTGAAATTTTCACACAATGTTGCAATCGATTACCAGCGTGCCTGATTTACCTGTGCCGTATATTTTAAATATGTATGTATGTAAATTTGAATAAATATTTAAATATGGATATGTAAAATATATTTTTTAATGTCTTGCTAGTAAAAAAAATGTGAATTGTCGACACTGCATTTATCTGCATTACTAATCAGCTCACAAATATGTTAATTTATAATTATAACACCTGCACGACATTTCAACATAATTTAACTCTTGACTATTTCAACATAGTGATATCATATTACGGGTGTCCCGAAATAAGTCTTGTTGACATATTTTTCGTTTAAAATATTACAACATAAAAAAAAACTTTTTTACATAAAATTACTACATATCGCTCACTCCTTTCAAGAACGTCATAAATCAAAAATCGTCAATTTTCAGTTGTGCATGTTTTTGGAATGCCCAGATAATGTACTATATCCCAGCAAAAGAGGCATATTTTTAACTTAATATTTACCCGCTACAGGGCAGAAAGTGTTGTTTTTGCATTTTGAAGAAAAGGTATTATTAAATTTATTTTTTTTAATAAAATAAATATTTTTCAAATAGAGAAAAAACCTTCAGGTTTTACCTAAAAAGATCTGTTGCACAGTAAAAAGTTCAATAAGTGGGTTTATATTTATTTTTAATACATTGTATTATATTTTTTAACTTTAAAAACGTTCTCCTGAAAAATCAAGTTTTTTGATTTATGACGTTCTTGAAAGGAGTGAGCGATATGTTATTAAATACTTTTACTAAAAATATTTATTTATTACTCTCACGGAAGAAGCCGTTTGCTTCGGAACCGTTCGATATTGTAATCAAGTTGTAATATACTGATTTTATAACGATGGTATTTTACAAAGTTATAAAATGGAAATCATACTGTCAAACATCAATAATATTTTTATCAATGTGCATTTCACTGGTTTGTGTTAAAAAACATATTTACATTTTATTCTTATTTTATTAATTTTATTTGGCTATCAAGGAATTGATTTCATAGTCGAAATCAAATAATAATTCAAAAAAATAATAAAATATTGATAAAATTATTTTTATTTACTTAAGTTTTACTTGGTTAATACCGCTTTTTCTTAATATCTACTGTGACATGTGTTTCGGTGCTTTCCGCATAATTTTAAGCACCGTATGTTGTTTGAAAATGGATAGATTTTACCACTAAGTGACTGCCGAAACAATTAACAAAATTATTATTAATGAATTTAATAATTTATCGACAGTACAAATTTACGTGGTTTTAATTTTAATAGAATTTTAATTCGAAACATCTTTTTTTAACGATACAAAAATCAAAAAACGCGTTAGTCTTTTATAAATAGAAGTTTTCATTAATAAACGGTATTTCAATTTATGACATTAATAAGGCAACTCTAATACGCATTTCCCTATATTATCGATTTAAATAAATGCATATTATATTTGCGATTTTCTTTTGTAAATGAAATTCCGCATAAGTAAACGGTTTTACAATTTACGACATAAATAAGGAAACTCTAATATGCATTTATCTATATTAACGACTGTCGAATATTATATTTGCATTCTTTTTTATATTAGTGAAATCCTTCATAAATAAATGGTAATGAAATGGTGAATGCTGGGAACAAAGTTAATGGTGTACTGAAATCAGTTATAGCAAATAAAAACCTATCAGCGGAAGCTAAACTGGCAGTGCACAACGGAGTCCTGGTTCCAACTCTTATGTATGGAAGTGAAACATGGAGTTGGCAAAAGAAGGATGAAAGCAGACTGAATGCAGTCGAAATGCGATCTCTCAGAAGAATGTGCGACAAATCGATGTATGATAGATGTACGAATAGTGAAATAAGGAAGGAATGCAAAGCTGAGATAAGCATTATGGATAAAATTAAGAAAGGTGTGTTGAGATGGTTTGGACATGTAGAACGAATGAGTGAGGAAAGAACGATAAAACAAATTTATGAGGCGAATGTTAGCGGGAAAAGAAGCAGAGGAAGACCGAGAAAAACATGGCACGATCAGGTATGCCAAATACTTGAAAGTGGTCAGGTTAAGAGTCGTAACAATCGGCGGGTATGTATGTGGAGAAGCATGAACGTGGAAGAGGCGAAGAATGTTTGCAAGGACAGAGTGGTGTGGCGCTCTATTCTCTCTGCCTACCCCTGCGGGGAAGCGGCGTGATGGTTAGTTAGTTAGTTAGTTAAATGGTAATGGTACATTTGTCCCCATTAACATTGGATAAGTAAGTTATTTAACCATGATGCACGATTTACACACAACGAAGGCTTAAAAGTCCCAAGAATTAACATTAAATATAAGAGTCCAACACCGCAATATATCGGCCAAACATTTTTCAATTTCTTGCCGACGGAGGTTAGTAGTCCAAATAAAATATGGAACAAAGGCAAAATAAAGGAATAGGAAAATTATCAAGAGTTGATTCTACGGAAATTATAAAATAGTTTATAATCTTAAATTTTTCTCTTTTTTGTGTGTATAAGTCTAAGGTTAAAATAAAAACAATACAAAATGTAAAAAGAACTCCACCGACAAGACATACAAGGTGGCTTGGTAGGTCTCTGTAAAAATGTTTTGAACATGTTTATAATTGTTCTTTAAATAAATTTGTACAATTTATATAAATAAAGAGTGTGTCCTAATACTCGTTTACAAAATCTGGATTATCTGCAATTACAGGAGTTTATTTTTTGACATCTCATCAAAGATCACTTAAACCAGCCTGTGATGGTCGTCAGCCCCGTAAATGCCCAGACTTCCATATTTTTCTTCATGTTTGATGAAATGTCAAAAAAAAAACTCTAATTTAATGAGAAAACCATGAATTACACGAAAACATCCTGTGAATGCATTTTTTCTGAATGGGAATAAAAACGTCTGACCATTTCCCGTCGCCATATATTATCAAATCAATTCTGTCAAATTATTGAATAAATTACGACCGAATCGTTAAACTATTCTTATATTTCTATCTGTGGCGTTTCATGACGTTATGCAAAACAGAAGATTAAATATCCTTTTTGATTATATTATATAAAAAAAATCTATCGACATTGATTGCATAAGAGGTTCCGAAACACACCAATTTTACTAACAAACTTTTACAATTTAACTTACTATACTTTGTTGATAAATATAATCGTTTTATAAAGTATTTACTACATTCAAAAGTCCACATCTGTAGCGCATTTAGCTACCATGACGCAGGTCCCGGGTTCGATCTCCTGGGGGTTCAATTTAAAATAAGTGTATTTCTCAAAACTAGCCGTATTCTCGTTAAAAAGTGGTATAAATGCTTTATTTTTATATTAAAATAATTTCCTAAATATTTGCAATTATTGATACTTGTTTTTAAAAAAATTAAACATTTATAATTTTAAATATTTAGGAAAATACATACTTATATGTATAAATAAAAAAAGTATATTTCCGAGAAGGTAATGCAAATCATTTTTAAAAGATAATACTAATGTATTTTTCTCTGCCTATCCCCGTGGGCAAGCGGCATGATGGTTAGTTAATTAGTTACTAATATGGACAATGTACTACGCAGATAGTTCATGACAGTTGTTTTTTTGTATTAATCGGCCTTAGAATGATTGAAATCAAACATATAATGAATTATGAACATTCGTCCCTGAAAATAATGATAAACAACATCTCAACAATAGATGTCTCTAGTGAAGTTCTAGTGATTCAAGAACAAGGTTTCTAAATTGGTTCATATATATGAAACTTCTTAGAATTTGTGTGGTTGTCAATAATGGGTAGAATTGGTAAATGTTACACGTGTGTTACAGCCTATGACGGTTGTCAGCCCCGTAAATGCCCAGACTTTCATATTCTTCTTCATCTTTGATGAGATGTCAAAAAGTAACATGAATAATAAACTATTTAAATTTTTAAATTATTGCGATTAACAAAAAAAAATTTTCTAGGACTTACTTTTTCAATGGGTAGGTACTTAAAACCCTTTCACACTTCATTCGCCCCAAAATAAAAATAAAAATATGAATAAGTGCAAAAATGATTAATTCCCATTTCCACATTTTATAAATTCGACTGGGCGACAACTTCTAAACACACGGGTAGATAATATCCGTGCCGATATTCAGAACACTGACCTTTCAAGGCAACGAGAAAATCACTAATTAGTTTATTTGAATATGCAGATGAATGCACTGATAATAAATAACGTACAGGAGTCAATCAACTCGAGATGAATGATGATTTAAACAGAGTGTCCTCAAAAATATTCGACATTTAAAAAAACTTATGAACGTATACTTATTTTTTTAAATAATAAATTAAAAAATATAACAAATGTGTTGTATAAATTATGAAATGCGCTCCCTCAGACGAATATTAAAAAGGAATGCATTGTTCAAACTAGAGATAAATAAAAATAATCGTCAATTTGACAATCTATCAATTTGTAAAAACATAACGTAAAATTATTATTTTAATAAAACAATAAAATGTTTGTACTCGTAAAAGGCCACTATTATGATTGAAATCACGATTAATTTCGAGAGCAACAAAATGTGTCATCAATAATTTGTATTTTCGTGTGATCATAATGAAAAATGCTTCTTTTCATCTCACCGATAGGTAGATGTTTCTAGTGAAATTCTAGTGATTCGAGTACAATGTTTTGAAATTGGATCATATATATATATATATATATATATATATATATATATATATATATATATATATATATATATATATATATATATATATATATATATATATATATATATATATATATATATATATATATATATATATATATATATATATATATATATATATATATATATATATATATATATATATATATATATATATATATATATATATATATATATATATATATATTTATATATATAAATATGTATATACCTGTATAACTTTGAGAATACCAAGAATTTGAGTAATGTCATTATCAATCATGGGTAGAATTGGTGAATGTTACAGTGTGTAAAGTGATCATTTTAACCATCCTATGACGGTAGTAAGCCCCGTACATGCCCAGACTTACATATTCTTTTTCGTCTATGTTGAGATGTCAATAATAATATGATTATAATGACGCTGAATTCATCGAAACACGTATGTGTCACAATGGATTTCAAGAAATAGTAGTACAAAAAAGGAATTTTTTTTATATCTAGCCTTTAGCAATAGTATTCTTGCTTATTTTAGATTTTAATGTATTATAATGTATACGCTTTAAATAGTGCGTTTGTAATGTGTATGTTAATTATAAATAAAAAAATTGAGTTGAAATTGATGCTCATACACCTCAAGGCTTTGAAATTTTTAATAAATAAATAATAAAATAAAACAATACATACATAAAATAATATGTGACGAACTACGAGTATATATAAACCAACAAAAGAGTTTTATTAATAATAATCAATAATTTGATTGAAATCGTTTCGTCTCCAATTTATTTTTAAATATTCAAAAAGCTCATGAGGAGATTTTTTCCGAGCGCTTTTCTGGGAACGTTTTTACTAAAGTTCGCCTTAAATATGTAAATGTGTGGGTAGTTTGTTAAACACATACCGAAATGGCAGTTGTATCGCTGGTTTGTTTATAATAGCACTAAAATTGCAATGGGTGTTACGATAAATGTGAGCTTTTTAGCCATATATAACTTCTATTATCCGTGCCAAATCATTAAACGCGAATCTGCGGGTGATTCTGTGAAACAAAAAAGATATAATTTAATCAAATTGTTGAGACCAATCGGCCAGATTGAACCGTCAGAAAACCAATAAACCGTATCGTCTGAGGGATACTTAAATGTGTCTTAAAATAGATATGTTTCTTGGTAACAAAAAAAATATTTACAACATTTTAAGAGTTTCCAAATCTTAGTTCAAAAAACTAGATTATCTCTAATTAGGAGGTACTTTAACAATAATTTCTTGACAAAAAATTACTGGTTAATGGAGATAATGCAGATTGTGTATTTGGACACATTAAAACTGTTGTGGATAAAAATTACTAGTCAAATTATGAGCTACATAAAAAATGAAAATCATGTTTTCAGGCGTTTTGTATTATGTAAAAATAATCCGGGGTTCGGATCATGCATACAAATAAAAAGGTCTCGTCTAAATAAAAACTCTCCTCAATCCAACATAAATTTATTTTTTAAATATTAAAATCAAACACTGATGTTAAAATAACTCCTTAGTCGATTGGACTTTCTGCTGTTTTTAATATGCTGTGCTTTTTACTGGACAGTAAAGAAAATCTGTGGGAGCTAGTATCAAAAATGTAAAATGTGTGCTAGGAAAATGATTTATTGTGAATGGTGACCAATCCAAGGCCATGGTTTTTGAAAAAGGCGAATGTACAATAGACCTGAATGGGTAAATTATGGAACAGTTAAATCTTCTTCTTCTTCATCATCTTGTTGTAGGCCTTGTGGCCTGTTTTTAAGAGGGATTAGCCTCCTGCGATGTCGATTCCCAGCTATCAACCCATCTCTTTGGTGGTATGCCTGGGAGTCGTCTACTATGGAGTGCCGTACAGTGCGATGTGGGCTGTACAGTGCGATGTTGGCCGTACAGTGCGATGATTAAATGATTTCGTATAATTAAGAATAATGCTCTCTGGGGATGGAAAGATTGGTAATTGTGTGGAAAGGAGAAAACACCGTATACGGTGTTTAAAAGGGATTCGGAATGCATCGAAAAACGCGTCATAAAAGATTTTAATAAATAGTGGTATTTACCAAGTAAAACTTAAATAAAAAATAATTGGTCTTCGATATTGCATCATGTTTCCAATTTTTGATCACAAAACAGTGGCGTCTGCCCCCCCCCCTCTCTCCCGGCCCCTCTCCCCCCGCCCGCTCCCCGCCATCAACCGGTAGAATATCCGCCCATTTTTATTGAAGGAATCGTTTTTTTACGATGCTCTGGATTCGTTTATTATCGGTCTGCGATCGCTCACTTGTTTTTATTACCGAAAAGAATTTCTCATTTATATATGACGGAGTGCCTCGGAACTCCTCTGCACGGCACCGTCACACACAACACACGACTTTGCGCGTGAACGTGCACGGAACGAGTGAGGATTTTTTGATGATTTTTTTGTATATTACCTAACGTCCAATGGCGTATCGTTGTTGCAACACCGTTTAACATGTTATTTATTTATTTATTTTTCAAAACATATTACATACATAAGTCATATATATAATATTCCCGATGAGTAATTTCTACTGATGTTCCTTCTTTGGGTCAAATTTAATAAAATAAAAATTTGACATCTCATCAAAGATGAAGAAGAATATGGAATTCTGGGCATTTACGGGGCTGACTTCATCACTTTACACACGTGTAACATTCTCCAATTCTACCCATTATTGATAACCACACTACTCAAATTCTTAGAAGTTTTATTTATTTGAAACAATTCAGAAACCTTGTTCTTGAATCACCAGAACGTTTTACTAAGCAGAAACTCTTATATTAGTATGTGAGGTCCAAATTCTGGATTATAATCACACACATGAGAAACGCAAGAAAATACCATTTTTATTTTTATTTTTATTTCAGCTGATAATTTGACCAGATAATTTATTTACAACATTTTGTGAACAAGTATTTGGACACACTTAAAATGTTGTAAATATATTTTATAAGTTTTATAGCGTATTTCTACTTGTGAGTGGGTTTATTCTTTATGTTATTTGTTCGGGAATTGTACAGCTCTGCATTTAAAAAAGTATATAATGAATAATAGTTACATTAACAATAATAAACATGACATTAACAAAAATAGTTACATTAATAAAAATAAAGCCAATTAAACAATTCCACATTTATGTTATTATAACTATTAAAACATTAAGAGATAAAAAATAATAGAGACAAAATAAGATAGCATAAAATTATTTATGCTATCTTATTTTGTTTTTTCATTGTATATGAGTAGGTATACCATGAATATACCATATGAACCTTGGAGGCTTGCGGTCTTTTAACCTCAAAAGCTTGAATTAAGTTTACAGATAGATAAATAAATAATCAAATGAATAAGATGGTTAAGTTAGTTAGAAATAGAAGCAGGAGAAAAAAAAATGGGCATGATCAACTTGAAATGCCTGGGACAGGTAAGTAGTTGGAATAATCGGGGGGTATATATGAGGAGATGCACGAATGTGGGAGAGATGGAAAATATTTGCAAATATGATGTGGCGTTTCATCCTCTATTCTTACCCCAGCGGTGAAGGGCCTATTAGTTATTTGTATTTTTTCTAATGAGGTGCGGTGAAATTAATTTTATGTATGTACTGTTAAAACCGTATTGTTTCTATGTAAGTTGGATCAGATTGGCAATATCATTCCAAGAAATTTATTTTCCTCCATCTATTAATCATCGACAAAGTTGTTCTAAGAAAATGAGCCAATTTTAAACCGAACCCCTATAGTTATTATTGGCACATACTTACTTATTTTCAGATACTAATCCAATAAAAAAATACAAGAGATATTCTTTCTGAAATGTTTTTTGCTGATACTTTGTGGCACAATTAAAAAAAAAAACTTTATGAAATAAAACTAAAAATTTGAATAGAGCATGCTTATTTCAAGCAAATGTATACAGTCTTGAGCGAATGCTCGTTTTGAACATGCTTATAAGCATGCTCAATTAGTAGCATACTCGTATGTATCTATAGAGCTTAAAGGTTAAAGGATTCTCGCTGGGTTTGGCGCTTACCTGAGCATTGAAAGTTCTTAGAGCATCCACGATATAATTATTATTTGCAAATCGTTTATCCTACATATATTAATTTAAAATGAATAAAAACATCCATTTATATTGATTCAATTGACGACCTCTGCTGACAATTCGTCGGCAGTTTCCGTCTAAACTTCGGGACGCGGACCTAACTTGGAAGGATGCAAGGGAACTGTCGGCCGATAGAAAAGCCTGGAGACAGTTTGTGGACCCAATATGCTCCACATAGGAGTGGATATGGTTTAATTATTTTTTTTTAATTTTTGAAAAATGGAATATATTAAGATTTATTTACATGGATTCAGGAACAGGATTCAGAAACACTTAAGTTTCTATAATTCCGCCAATCTCCGTCTCACTCGTTGTATTACTTTTTAAATATGTCATCTCACTCTCTCATTCATATGTCTCCTTTACAATAAACAATAACTGAGCAATTTCACAATAAACGTAACAATAACTGAGCAACGACACAAAAAAATAATTAGCATTTTAACACCCTATTATCGATTTATGATAATACTGATATGTTGTTTTTTGCACATGTGTCTGATTTATACACCGCTTCCAGATATGCGAGTGTTATATCCATCTCGCTCGTGCGGTAGTGCGAATCCTTGGACCAGGTTTACACAAAAGATTTACGGCCTGGCATTTCATTCCCGCGATTTTATTTATTTTTTAATTTATTTTACGGAGTCTAGATGCCTCCAATACCCGGCTCCCTTACTGCCTCTCTCGAATGATCACCGATCGGCCCCCAAATGAAATATTCCGCTGCCATCAACTACATATGCAATCGTCGAAATTGCATATGTAATAATGTCAATATAGCGTCTCAAAATATATTTTTATCCCTCTCGTACATATTTTTTTTTTAAAGTTTTTAAAAGTTTTAAATCTATGTAGGTAATTAGATAGGCATATATTTTAGGGAGCATAATATGGGATTGTAAAAAAATTATTTTAATTTTAGTAAATGATAATAAATTACACAGTAATTTTTTTTTAAACTCTATACTTATATGACAAAATAAAGCAAAGAATAAGAAAAACTTTACAATTTACTGAATAATTAATAATAAAATTTAAATAAATCAATCGGATATTCACTAGATTGTATTCTCAATATTATTCATGTTTAAATCATTTACATTGTGGTAAGTCATTGTTACTTTTTTTTTCAAAAATGTTAATAATATTAGTATATAACCACTCACCGTGATTAGATTGACCACCACTCACAATATTGTGTTTTGCAGATACTTTGTGGCACATTTTATAAAACTTTATGAAATTAAACTGGAACATTGTTTTTAACCACTTTTACACTTTTAGTACTTTTTTTCCTACTGGTTTCCACAAGAAACTTAAACTGTGAAAGATTCATAATCATAAATATTTTACAGTTTTAGATTTAGTTCATGCTTATCTTTGAAGATGACAAGGTTCTTGTCAAAACCAGTTTGAGAAAAGTACCTACCAAAAATATATGTGGTTAAAAATAATTTACAATAATTTTGAGTGTGTCCAAATACTTGTTCACAAAATCTGGATTATCTCCAATTACAAGAGTTATTTTCATATTATTTACATTTTACATCTCACCAATAGATGTCTCTAGTGAAGTTCTAGTGATTCAAGAACAAGGTTTCTAAATTGGTTCATATATACAGAACTTCCAAGAATTGGAGTAGTGTGGTTGTCAATAATGGGTAGAATTGGTGAATGTTACACGTGTAAAGTGATCACTTAAACCAGCCTATGACGGTTGTCAGCTCCGTAAATGCCTAGACTTCCATATTCTTCTTCATCTTTGATGAGATGTCAAAAAATAGTGTTAAAAATAATGTTCCAGTTTTATTTTGTAAAATTTAGAAATCATGAAAAACACTTTGGGTACAATGGTTTTTTGTTACGTCACGGCGTGTGCATCATTTGCATAGAATAAGATTAAATATGATAAACTTAATGCTAACCAAGAAAAGAGATTTATTAATGATAAAAAAATAAAAAATATTAATTTCATTAATATCGTTTTATTCAAAACATGTATGTTTAAATACTTGTTCACGAAACCAAAACAAATTTAAAGATTTCAATTTCCTTCTTCATATATGTTAATTTTTCCAAAAAATGTTAAAAAAAACTCCTCGTAAAAATGTAAATAAAAAGTAGAGAAACCCAAATTTATGAACAAATATTTGGACATACTCAAAAAATTACAATTCATCTTCGTAGTAAATAAGTAACTTTAAACAAATTTATCATTTGAAAGAAAGACTGGATATTTAGATTTTAATTTTATTTAATACTGAGACATTACTATTTATCATTAGAATCCTAACTGTCCATCAATCCTCCCTTAGTTTTTCCTTCCACCTACTCTAACTTCCTTTTTCCTTTGCCCTCCTTATTATCATCTTTTGTAACTTATGTTTTTTATATGTTAATTTGTAACTTATGTGTTTGTTAATGTTCAAGTACTATCTACCCTCTGATTGCAAACAGCTATATATGGTATCAAACGTTTTGATCAATATCACTAGTCTGTTTTTGGTTGGTTGGAATATATATATATTTTTGCAATACCAATGTACTTATTTATTTTCTGTTTATGAAGTTTAAGTAAATAAATAATTTAATACCAATCAAGTCAAAATATAATGAAAAACTACCCACAGCCTATAAAAATCGTGATAAAGGCGACGCGTTCGATGCAAACAGGTACGGGTCTTTTACAAATTACTTTTCTGTACGACATGAAAATCCCCATGTTACTGGAGGCTTTGTTTCGGTGTAGACACTTAACCCTGTTTATTCAGTTAAGGTATTGAAGGTTCTTTGAGTGCACTATAATTTAAGCAAAGTTCCTTCAGATGTCAAACGATGGTTTATTTTTTAAGCTTATTTTCCTTTTTAATTTAAGTTTTACTTGGTAAATACCACTTTTTGTGTTTCAATGCATTCCGCATCATTTTCAAACACTATATGTGAAGCTAAGTCTAAGTATCACAGTTATATCCTTGGGACGTTGAAGAATGAAGAGGAAATAGGAGCAGTTTCTTATTTTTTTTTTATCAGTGGGAACATAGACAATAGGGAATAATAATTTAGTCATTGTCATATTGTTAATTATGGATTCATTATGGGTTCATTAATATTTTTATTTTTATGAATTTCTGTTGTTTTCTCCTTCAAAATTTTATCCGCACCCCAATGATGCATAGGGCACTGCATCATTTAAACGCAGATTTATCCTGATCGTTAACACATGAAGGAAAGGCTATCAGCCCTCGGTTTCAGGTACCAGTCCAGGGTATTTGAGTAAAAATTAAATATTACAGTGAAAAAATCATTTATATTTATTTGATCCCCCCCTGGAAATTGAACTTGGAACCTCCAGAACAGCAGTCGAGCGTGCTGACCATTACATTATGGAGGCGAAATATTGTTTTAGGGGTAGGATAACAATAGTGAGAAATTTCTCGGATTAAAGATTAACTTGACTAGTAACTGAAACCGAAATTCACATAATTCTATTAAAACCTGAACATGCACGCATTCCCCTCACATATTTTGCATATACTGATGGTCAGTTCCTCGCTCGTCAGTAAACGCTGGCTTTGGCATTAACTACTTGACAGGTAGCGTAATGCGCACTCTGCTTTTACGATTAAACATATCTATAAATAACTACAGCCTCGTTAAAAGTATAAAGAAAACAACGTTTTTAATCCCTTTAATGTGCCATATAAAAATACCGTTCAAGACTGAAATAAATTGTCCATTATTTATTTGTTAAAAGAAATTATACGACACGCATGTACATTGGGTTTATTGCTATGAAACAATACCTTCCGAACAGCCAAAATCTCAACTAATGTGAGTGGGCAATATTTGCACTGTTATAACCTTTTTTGGGATTTTTTTTTAATAAAAATTAAACACTTGAATAATCCACTTAATTATTTCTATTTACGACTAGTTTCGAAAACGACAATTGTTTTCATCTTCTGGTACAAACAATTGTCGTTTTCGAAACTAGTCGTAAATAAAAATAAAACTCAATTAAGTGGATTATTCAAGTGTTTAATTTTTATTAAAATAATCATGTCATTCCACAAAGTTAATGCCGAATCAATAAATAATATACTTTTTTGGGACAAAAACTTTATACAAATTGAATAAAATATTCTCAGGAACTCGAATTCGAATTCGAATTATTTAATGACTTTTTTTCATTGTTATAATTCAAAAAAACATTAACTTAATTTCATTCAGAGCCATTCTCTAATGGTGCACTCGAAAATATACAATTCAGTACGCAACCGGCTGCGTAAGAAGCCACATGCGTATTTCGTGTATAATTTTTTTAAAGAATATATACTGGCATAATTTTTTTAAAAATATTAATTCGAGCAATTTTTGTAATTTAACTAATTTCCTAGGCATTTATACTTCCCTATCTTAAAATTAATTACATTTTTTTATGTATTAATTTTAAATCAAACACAGATTTTTTGAGTCTACTAAGTTGTATTTTATTAACAAAAAACACATAAAAAATTATATTGTGACAATTGTTTCGCCTTGTTAGATAATAATGCCCTAACAAGGTGAAACAATTGTCACAATATAATTTTTTATGTGTTTTTTGTTAATAAAATACAACTTAGTAGACTCAAAAAATCTGTGTATGATTTAAAATTAATACATAAATTAAAATAGAGTTCTACAAATTAAACGCCAAATCAATAAATAAATTAATTACACTGTTCTCTCCAAAAAAGAGACTGAGATCTTGTGCTTGGATAGGGACTTACACTTATTTTGTATTGTTTTCATTTGTGGGTGATATTATATAATTTATTTTTTATGTACTTATATTGAAAAAATATTTTTTAACTTTTTATCTTTCAATAACTCTTTTCTTTTCAAAATCGGATATTTATTTCAAACAAAATTTAGTTTTTTTTAATACAAATATGGTATTTTAAGATTAATACAAATATGGTATTTTTAATACAAATATGATATAACTTGGATTTAAAGAAAATCAAGTTGCAGGCTATCGATTACCTGGCCTCAAAAAAAATCTAAAAAGTACAGTTTATTTATTGAATCTAAGTTACGCTTATTATCAATAGAAATCTATGTACCTAAAGAACTTGGATAATTTTCCATACATGGTGACGAATGTATATATTTACTTAAAGATGGACAAGCCCTGTTTTTCCTTGTGCTCTTCAAGGATAATGAATAAAACATGAAGAGCCTTCCGTCTTATCCTTGAAGTAAGATGTGGTATTGAGAAGAATGGCAGGCAAAGGAATTACAGTGCATAACGCAGAGCTTCTGCCACTTTCACAGGTAGCTTAATAAAGCTCACCATAAAGAGCAGTAGTGTACCATAAACGTATCGTTTATGGAATGAATAATTATATTTCAATATTTCAGATATTGGAAAAAATGGTGAAGTCAGATATTGGAAAAAATTTTGAACTTGACCAAGTAAAATTTGTAAAATTTAAAATACGCTTTAAATACGCTTTGTATTTTTCATTTCATTAAGTGTTTTTTCAACTCTCATCAAGAAATTATGTATTATTCAATATGTGAAAGAGTCTGTGTGGCGTTCTATTTTCAGGAAAGCGTTGCTATGCTTAGCTAGTTAGTTTTATTTATAATTCATAATTTTATGGCGTCAAGAAAGCTCTAATTATGTGTACTTAATTGAAAAAAAATAATTATAACGTATGAAATAACGTATAATTAAATATGTGAAAGAGTCTGGTGGCGTTCTATTCTCTCTACCTACGACGACGTGATGCTTAGTTGGTTAGTTTTATTTATAATTCATAATTTGTATCGCGTCAGGAAAGCTCTAATTACGCGTAATAAAAATAAAATATTTTGTTTACGTTTGAAACGTTCAAAATCAATTAAGATTGCGCCTCCGCCGAATGTATTGTTATCAAAATTAAATCTGTAGCACAGAGCACAGCTCGGAGCGCGAGGGCGATACAATTAAAACAAACGATGGACGAAAATTATCGTGTTTATTTTGAACGAATTAATAAGGTTTCGCTGCGCTGCGGCTAGAGAGCTTGGCCTATATTCCGGGCCTTATTCCGACCGCTTCGACTGCTTTTGCGAGTCCTCGCGGGCCCGCCTCCCGCGGGGCGGGGGTGCGGGGCGCGGGGCTCCGGAGGGGGGGCTCCGGGAGGGGGGCTCCGGGAGGGGGGGCTCCGAGGCGCAGAGACCTGCTGGAGCGGCCGAGCTGTTTGTTTTGCGCGATCCCGCGCCGCACACGGCGGCTCCCGACGACCTAACCTAACCTCGCTAGACAAAACAATTCATTAACATCTCGCGTATTGTCCGGGACTGTTTGGACGACCCTCCGCCCCCCCGCTCCCCCCGCCGCGCGCCCCGCCGCCGTCTCGCCCGTCGCGCCGAGCGCCCCTCGCCGCAGTGCACCGAACCGCCGAACCGCCGAAATCGCAACATTGCATACGACACGTAAGGATACTAAACTAATCATTGCACATTTTCTCGCTTAAAATGGCCGATTTGCTACGATACATGTAATCCGACCGTCTCCGCTGTCCGCTCGACCAGGTACTTGAATCCTTTGTACGAAAATTTGCATACTGTTAATTTTAATACATTTTGAGGGTGTCTGAATACTTGTTTACAAGTCTGCATTATCTCCAATAAGGAGTTATTTTTTTTGTTTTTTTATTATTTTTGAGATTTTAATATAGATGAATAAGAATATGGAAGTCTGGGCATTTGTTAAAACAAATTTGCTATAAATTTACAATAATGTGCCCTCACTTTGTTTTCCCATACCTTTGTATTTTTGCATACCTACTGTAGCTTTTATTACAAAATACAACGCTTTGAGTGTGTCCAAATACTTGTTTACAAGTCTTCATTATCTCCAATTAGGAGTTTTTTTGTTAACTATTATTTTTGGAGATTTTAATATAGATGAATCAAAATATGGAAGTCTGGGCATTTGATAAAACAAATTTGTTAGAAATTTAAAATAATGTGCCCTCACTTTGTTTTTCTATACCTTTGTACGAAAATTTGCATACCCACTGTAGATTTTATTACAAATTAGGTTTTAAGTGTGTCCAATACAAATCTGGATTATCTCCAATTAGGAGTTATTTTTTGCATTATGTTTATCTCAACATAGATGGAGGAGAATATGGATGTTTGGGCATTTATTTTTACACATTTATAATAATATATCTCATTTTGTTTTCCCATACCATTGTTCGAAAATTTGCATACTGTTAATTTTATAACAAATAACAACATTTTGATTGATTCTAAATACTTTTTTATTTAAATATTTTAAAGTACATATTTTATATGGTTATAAAAGTTTTTTTTATTTAAATTCATTTTCTATTTATGGAATACTATTTGTCACAATGGCTTTGAAAAACCATGATTTTGTTTGCGTTATAGGTTCATATTTTACATTAATTTATTTAAAATACATAATAACAAAGTTTTTTTATTATTTAAATAATTTTCTAGACATTTCTACATTTACAATCTTTAAATTATTAACGCAGTTCTCTCCAATAATAAGACTATACTCTACAACATTTTGAGTGTGTCCAAATACTTGTTCACAAAATCTCGATTTACATCTCACCGATAGATGTCTCTAGTGAAGTTCTAGTGATTCAAAAACAAGGTTTCTAAATTGGTTCATATATATAGAACTTCCAAGAATTTGAGTAGTGTAGTTGTCAATAATGGGTAGAATTGGTAAATGTTACACGTGTGTAAAGTGATCACTTAAACCAGCTTATGACGGTCGTCAGCCCCGTAAATACCTAGACTTCCATATTATTCTTCATCTTTGATGAGATGTCAAAAAATAATAGACTTTACTCTTGTGCATGGAGAGGGACTTACACTTATTATTTATTGTTTATGTTTGTACTTGTTTACAGATCTGGATAATCTCCATTTATGAGTTATTTTTTGTATTATTTTTTGACATCTCAATATAGATGAAGAAGATTTGGGTAGTCTGGGCATTTATTATTACAAATTTTCAAAAATGTGCACTTATTTCGTTTTCCCATCCACATTTCACAATATGTACTTATTTTGGAAATTAAATGGAAAGTAAATTGTTTATGACATGCTATAAAATACGGCCGAATGAAGCGCGTAAATACTCAAAGAAAAAAAATATGTATCGTAATTGCTTTAGGGAGTTCTTAAATTCATTAGTATTATGTTCGTATTAACGTTTTTTGCATTTTAATAAAAGCATTGTTTACTTTGTGATTTGGTAATATAACACTCTCCTTATCATTCATCGAAGACTTTGTGTAATACTTACCCCTTAAATTTCTTATTTACGGTTTTTTTACATCGCTACATAGATGAAGAAGAATATGAAAGTCTGGGCATTTACAAGGCTTACGACCATCATTGGCTGGTTTAAGTGATTATTTTACACACAAACTAAATGTCCAGACTTCCATATGCTTCTTTGTCAATGTAAAGGTCTCAAAAAAATACATGTCCATTTTTCTGTAAAATCTGTGATCAGCGAGAATTCAACAGCTGACTTTTTGCTCTTCTTCCATTGACTTTGTGTCGTGGATCCTTGGCATTTTTTTTCTGAAGGTAGTTTAGTTTACTTCACAATACGTCCATTTTTCAGAAAAATCTGACACAATTTACATGATTCTCGGATATATTATAAATGCAGCGAAAATTCAACAGCTGACTTTTTGCTATTCTTCCATTGACTTTGTGTCGTGGATCCTTTTTTCAATTTTTTTCTCCGAAGGTAGTTTAGTTTACTTAATAATACGTCCGTTTTTCGGAAAAATCTGACACAATTTACATGATTCTCGTATATATTTAAATGCAACGAGAATTTAACAGCTGATTTTTTGCTTTTATTTTATTGACTTCATGGATCCTTGGCATTTTTTCTCTCTCGGTAGTTTAGTTTACTTAATAATACGTCCATTTTTCGGAAAAATCTGACACAATTTACATGATTCTCGTATATAAATGCAGCGAGAATTCAACAGCTGACTTTTTGTTATTCGTCCATTGGCTCTGAGTGTCGTGGATCGCTTTGGATTCGGTAAATTGTCGATTTGAAACAAGTAAAAAAAAAACACTGCCAACAGTTTGCATACCCGTTTCCTTGCCGGCCGCGCTCGCTCTCCGCTCAATACATCACCTTTGCTTGCGTTTTTTTATTTATTTATTCTCTTTGATTTCTGCGCGGGTGTGGCGCTGATAAATCTTATAATAATACCTCTAAATTATTTATCTCCACCTATTCCGACTTCCGCTGGACTCACCGGTTACAATCACAAATTCAATTAACACTCGATAATTACGTTAATTAATATCATGACTTTTAAAGACTAGCGAGTTGGTTTTAATGACATCGTAGGCCAATATCTCGACGTAGGTTTTTTTTAAATCGTTTCATTTCAAATTCCCCCGTGTCGAAATATCGAAAACAAATGTAAATAAAGAAAAATAAAGCATGAGCATATCGCTCACTCCTTTCAAGAACGTCATAAATCAAAAATCGTCAATTTTGAGTTGTGCATGTTTTCGTAATGTCCAGAAAATGTACTATATCCCAGCAAAAGCGGCATATTTTTAACTTAATATTTACCCGCTACAGGGCAGAAAGTGTTATATTTGCATTTTGAAGAAAAGGTATTGTTTAATTAATTTTTAAAAATATTAAATATTTTTCAAATGGAGAAAAAATATTCAGTTTTTACCTAAAAAGATCTATTGTACAATAAAAAGTTAAGTAAGTGGCTTGATATTTATTTTTAATACATTGTATTTTATGTTTGAACTTTAAAAACGTTCTCCTGAAAAATCAAGTTTTTTGATTTATGACGTTCTTGAAAGGAGTGAGCGATATGTGAAGTAATAAATATTGAATGCATTAACTTTGTGGATCATATTGATATCTTATTTTGAAAAATTAAAAGACTTTGATTTTTGATCCACTCACATTTTTATTAACAACCAACTAGTTTCGGCAACAACCTGTTGCCTTTTTTGGGGTTTAATTTATGACTAATGAAAGAAACCCTGAAGAGGGCAACTGGTTGTTGCCGAAACTAGTTGATTGTTAATAAAAATGCGAGTGTATAAAAAAACAAAGTCTTTTTATTTCTCAAAATAAAATATTAAGAAGAAGGATTTAATACATAATACCAGGAAACTACAATAATATTTTTCTCAAGATAAAAGTGGCCTGAAACGTGATTACGATTAGCTATTACTGAGATCAAGCAGCGATTGCGAGTCTGCCAGCTGAGCGGAGTCTACCGGTTCGTTAATGGTTTTAGGATACTAGACTGAATCAGATGGCCGATTTTATGACGCTGAAATATCTAGTATTCTTGAACAGCCAGATCTGAAATCAATTAGGATAAAAACAAATTGCCAACTAGTTAAAAGCGTGTTGTTGTGGTTTTTTGTTGACAAATACATACCATTGTGAAATTCAGAAAGAAATTTCAGAATTCAGTTCAATCTATAAATAAATATCTTGAAATAAATTTATCCTTTTTCGGATTTTTTATCGACGCCTGCAATTTTAGATTTCTTAGGTAGATAAGAACACGTTGACTCCATGTACTTGTATTTCAAACAATTCCAACAGAACTTTAAATAAACTTTAAAAAATTAAACAACTTTATTTTAACCACTTATTTATTATAAGTACACTTTAACCTACCGGTTTCGACAAAAACCTTGTCATCATCAGGGTTTATTTTAATAAATAAGTGGTTAAAATTAAATTGTTTAGTTTTATAAAGTTTATTAAATGCGCCACAAAGTATCTGCGAAAACATTCAAGAAAAGAACTTTAAATATTTGGGAACCAAATACACCAACACCTTCCTATAGACATAAAAAATTTAAGACAAATAAATCAAATGACATTTTATGTTTAATTGTTAATCAAATTAAAAAAGCGCCTTAATAAATAACAATAATAAATTAAATCACCCAAACGTAAACAATAAATGATAAGAGTTAGTCCCCCTCTAAGCACAAGAGCTTAGTCTCTTTATTGGAGAGAACAGAGTTATTAATTTTAAGATTGTAAAGTACAAATGTCTCTAAAATTATTTAAATGATTAAAAAACCCTTGTTACAATGTGTATTTAACAAATGAAATTAAAATAACAAAATATATCTAATATGAGTATGAATCTAAAACGCAAACAAAATTATGGTTTATCAAAAACTTTGTGTCGAATAGTATTCAACAATTTCCAATATATTTTAATTTTAAATTGACTAAAACACTCTTCTTGTCATCCATTGTTTACTTTGTGTAATACCACTTTTATAAAAGTGGTGGTATCCATTGTTTACTTTGTGTAATACCACCACTTTTATAAAAGTGGTATTACACAAAGTAAACAATGGATGATAAGGAGGATGTTTTATTGCCATACCACAAAGTTATCAATGCATTTAATATACAAAATATATTAACTAACTAACTAACTAACTAACTAACTAACCATCACGCCGCTTCCCCGTAGGGGTAGGCAAAGAAAATAGAACGCCACACCACTCTGTCTTTGCAAACATTCTTCGCCTCTTCCACTTTCATGCATCTCCTCATACATACTCGCCGATTGTTACGACTTCCAACCTGACCACTTTCAAGTATTTGGCATACCTGATCGTGCCATGTTTTTCTCGGTTTTCCTCTGCTCTTTTTTCTCATAAATTTGTTTTACCGTTCTTTCCTCATTCATTCGTTCTATATGTCCAAACCATCTCAACACACCTTTCTTAATTTTATTGATGATATAAAATATATTAAAATATATGAAAATATATTAAAATATATTAAATTGACTAACTAAAAAAAACACCTAAATAATGTTACCATTACTGTTTCGTTTGCACAAGAGGTGAAAAGGTGCGTATGTGTGCAGCCGTGCGATAGTGTCGGTGCGGCAGTGCGTGTGTGTGTGCGATTGCCGGCGACCCTTTGTGCCTAGCCGATTGTTTGCAACTTAGAGTAACTCTAAGGTTTGCAAAAAGCCTTGACTCGTCTGCAGTCGGTCTGCCTCTCTCCTCCCTCCCTCCCGCCGCCCCCACCCTCTGCCTTGCCACCAACACCCGCAGAGCCTCCATCAATACTGGCTGCGACCTGACACCCGATGTTTGGCCACTCGAAACACCCGAGCCAAACCTGAAGTTACGTTTAATTTCTCTTAGTTCTTTCCGAAATTATATTAAAATCTTTAAGAAAAAAGTACATTACAACAACACTCTCCTTATCCATTCATCGTTCAATTTGTGTAATACCACTTAAACAACACTGTTTTTTTCTTGTCCTATTTATCTTTTTCAAATTTTTGTTTTTGCACAAATGTCAGACCGTAAAAATTTCATTTAAAATTAAAGCTTTACTTTGTAAATACCACTATTTCTTAAAATCTACTGTGATACGTATGACGATGCACATAATCTTCAAACATAAGGTGTTTGAAAATTATGCGGAATGCATCGAAACACGTGAAACAGTAGATTTTAATAAAAAGTTATATTTACTTAGTAAAACCTTAAAAGCTCTCTCCTAAAGTAAAGTAACAGATTTTCAGATAGAGTACTTTACGTAGGTCTCGCGATATATCCCTCCATGATTCTCATTTTATCTCAATCTTTTAGATAAAATAAATATAATATTTTCACGTCTTAGCCAAAGAACGACATATTTACTAACGAATTTTGCCTTTTTGGCTTTGATGTATTTTGGCAACATTACCATTTAAACAAACCAGTCAATTTCGACTTAGTGCTCTTATGCAGTACGCCCGAGAAATAAATTCTTCCCTGTCTGCGGACATACAAATGATATACAATGCTTAAACCAGCTTTTTCGCCTTGTATTAAGTACACGAAAAATGTGTTTTTACAGCACCACTCATGAAAGGGCTTGTTATTTTAAATTTATTTTTATGTTTATGCCGGAAACCAAGGTAGAAATTATTAACCAAGTCATATTGCAAAAAGGTTAAGTTTTATTTTTATTTTGAAACTTAAAATTTTAAAATAAACCCTCAATAATAAAAATAACGTTTTATCAAATCGATGATTTGATAAAACGTTTCATAGTTTACATATCCATTAAGTTTGAAAATCCCAATCAATTAATAATTTATTAAATGCTTTCATTTAAATATTTTTCTTCTTCTTTTTACCCTCATCTGCATTCAATGGTGCATAGGGCACTGAATTATCTAATTACTTCCAATGGTTGATGCTTTACACCAAGATAAATCATAATAAAGTATATTTTTGACATCTCAACATCTGATAGACAAAAAAAAGCATTTACAGTGCTTTCGACTTGTCTTAGGCTGGTTAAATGATCACTTTATACACGTGTAACATCCACAAATTTACCGATGATTGACAACAACACTACTCAAAAATCCAATCATAGATGGCTGTTGTGAACTCAATCACGGAACGTCATGAGATGGATCAAATATCTCTGACTTGAGATCATATATCTTGAAAATCATAGTATGGGAGTATTAAAATTTTGAGTAGTGTGGATGGCAATTATGGGTAGAATGGTGAATGTAACACGTGTGTAAAGTGATCACTTAACCAGCATATGACCGGTCGTAAGCCCTGTAAATGCTCAGACTTCCATATTCTTCTTCATCAATGTTGAGATGTCAAAAATGTAAAATAACTCGTAAGTAGAGAAACCCAGATTTGTGAACAAGTACATATTTGGACACACTCAAAATGTCAAGCATAATAAAGAAAATTATTACAATGATTAAGGAAAACACTTCGTTTTTTACCACTTGAGTTTTATTATAGACTACATGTTTCAGAAGTTAAACTTCCATCATTCAGGTCTGTATAATAAAACGAAGTGTTTTCTTTAATCATTGTAACATGTCTTACCACAAAGTTGATGCCGAAACAATAAATAAAATAAGAAAATTATTAGCATGAAATCGATATCACACACGGCTCAACATTAAAATTCAAACCTTTGAGAAATAGCACTAATAATCTTGGGGTTTTTGTTGTTATTCGACGATTACGCGATGGGTATATTTAATAATAAAACCAGTCTCTTCTGAAGAGATGTTGGACTCGAAACGCATATTATGATCCATTCACGATAAACATACAATTTAATACCATTACGAGAAATACATTATTAATTTTTTCAAAACATATCACATTATAATAATAAAACCCTTATCCGCACCCCAATGGTGCATAGGGCACTGCGTCATATAAACGCAGTGTTATCTTGATCGTTTACACATGAAGGAAAGGTGATCGACACTCCGCTTCAGGTGCCAGTCCAGGGTAATACTGAATAAATATTACAGTGAAAAAATCACTCATATTTATTTTACCCCCCCTGGGAATCGAACCCGGTACCTCCAGAACGGTAGCCGAGCGTGCTGACCATTACACTACTGAGGCGGACATATCACATACACAAGTCATATATATATATATATATATATATATATATATATATATATATATATATATATATATATATATATATATATATATAAATATTCCCGATGAGTAATTTCTATTTCTCACTTTGGACAGGGGATTAAATGTTAACAAGACTGGAACACAAATAATAAAGTAACAATTTTTTTTTTAATAACCAAAACTAATAGGTACATGGCAAAATATAAAAACAATAAACAGGTATAACAAATAGGCATAAGAAGCATATTTAAAAGAAATCAATTAGAAAAACATAAGGTAAGAAGCATATTTAAAATGGACAATTGAGAAAATATAAAAAAAATGAGAAAATATAACAAATGAGAAAATATAATAAAAACATTAGGTTAAAACAAAACAAGAAAATATGACTAATTACTACATATTATACATATCTTTCCATGATGTATTTTTCAAATCATTTATTTTGAATCCCCGAAATTAATTTGACATTGACTTGTAGGAATATGATTATGATTTGAATATAAAAACAATTGAACATTCGTTATGAACAACTTTATCGAGAAAATGTAAACTAACTAATTTCGGGAAGTACTGATGTTCTCATCATTGGGTAAAAATACAAAATACTGATATTTGAAAAACTAAACTGCTGAATTTTCATCTGTTGATGAGCATATCGCTCACTCCTTTTAAGAACGCCATAAATTAAAAAACTTGATTTTTCAGGAGAACGTTTTTAAAGTTTAAAAATATAATACAATGTATTATAAATAAATATCAAGGCACTTATTGAACTTTTTACTGTGCAACAGATCTTTTTAGGTTTAACCTGAAGGTTTTTTCTCCATTTGAAAAATATGTAGTTTTTTTTTTTTTTTAATTAAACAAACCTTTTCATCAAAATGCAAAAACAACACTTTCTGCCCTGTAGCGGCAGCGTGTTTAATAGAAAAATATTAAAATAATAATATATATTCCACAAAGTTTTAAACTTTTGAGTTAACTCGTGAGTTTACTCATGAATTGTCTTAAACAATTGTTTTATTTTTAATGTATAAAATGATTACTTAAACCAGTCTACGACGGGTCTATGCCCTTATTAATACCCAGACTTCCATATTCTTTTTCATCTATATTGAAATGTAAAAAAAATATAATTCATTTATTATATTACGTAATTGCATACGTTTTTATGAAAATCATTAAGTTTAGCAATTATGACCATACCTCATTGAGTATTCTCAAAACACCCATACAAGATTTTTTAATAATTTGAAAAAATTATGGTGATTAAGTTTGTGAAATTGACAATGGTTTTATTTGAAACGATTTCAAGATAATGAGTGGTCCTCGAAAAATATTTTGATTTCGCGATATACTCATATGTGCGAACACTTAAAAATATATATGTATATTATTTTTAATTTGATTATAGTGCATTTATGTTTTTCGTTTATCGGCTGGGCTCGAATGCTAGTTTAGCATAAATGAAGTATACATAGATCCTTCTGGATCGCCCGCTCGCACATACTAAGTTGGCACCATATTACAGGTATAATCGAGTCGAGGTTTGGCACCAGAGGTACGATCATGGCACTGTTCTCTCAAGTACATAAGGACAAAACAAAAGGCAGACGAGCTTGAGATATCAACGCTCGGGTTGAAGGAAACCTCAACTCGTAATAAAACCCAACATTACGTTCATTAAGATTTCAAGATACGCTGACAGTTAGTTTAAAGCATTAGATTGATTGTTTATGGAAGATTTTTCTCTGTCGCTTTGTCTTTTTGGTTAAAGAAATGAAGAGTAAAAAAACAACACTTGAGTTTAAAATTATAATATGTTACACGAAACGATAAGGCAGTCATACTAAAATTATGATTTTTCTTTCCAAGGTTTAATTGTAACGATATATCACTTTTATCGTTTTAGATATGTATATATATATATATATATATATATATATATATATATATATATATATATATATATATATATATATATATATATATATATATATATATATATATATATATATATATATATATATATATATATATATATATATATATATATATATATATATATATATATATGTACGTATACTTGAACGCAGATTTATATACGTATAATAAAAAAAAATATTAACTGATTTGGCAGTCACTTAGTGGTAAAATAAATCCATTTTTATTTAAGTTTTACTAAGTAAATACCACTATTTTGTAAATCTTAGTATTTTCAAAGTAAAAGATAATTTTTAAAAATATATATTTGCATTATTTATTCTGCCCACAATCTTTCCAGTAGCAATGTATAAAAAGGTTTTTTTTTTCGTCGTTCGAGGATATGAGAGATATTTTAAGGATTCTAGAGACTCTCGCTATTTTTCTGCGTTATCGTGGCATTATTTGATTACGTTTTGAATTACGTTACAGTTTTCAATATCTAAGGTTAAATACATATTGTACATACGGTATAAAAATCTAAAAAAATGTATGTAAGTATTCAAAGGCAAAGTTTAAGAAAAAAGCAGTATTGGAAAAATACGTTTATCTAGGCTTAAAAACCTGACATAGAAGTATCACTATAGCTCCAAATCACGCTTTGGAAACAAAGCAAAATTGTCACAATAATTTTTAATCTTCAGGTAAAATATAAATAAAAAACTGCATATTATTTTTAATATTTTCCCAGGATCCCACGAGCCAGAAGGAGCTAGCTGTGTTTTCATGTATGCTTCTCACTTAATAATACAGTACAACACAAATTGGTTTAAGTACCTATTTAAGATGTATCCTATACCAATTCACTGAACAGAAAGAACCTTTAGCGGCGTTATTTTAAGCTCGAAAAAGCTTCTTGTTGCACTGGAGATGGCGCCAACGTGTCTTAACCCGTTCATGTCCTGTCCTTTATTTAATTACAAAATTATTTAGAAAAATTATTTGATTGTTACTTAAGGTAGCTCACAAAATAATCCTTTACCATTTTAAATTTTTCTTTGTCCGCCTCCGTAGCGTAATAGTCAGCACGCTCGGCTACCGTTCTGGAGGTCCCGGGTTCGATTCCCAAGGGGGGTAAAATAAATATAAGTGATTTTTTCACTGTAATATTTGGACTGGTACCTGAAGCGGAGGGCTGATCACCTTTCCTTCATGTGTAAACGATCAAGATAACACTGCGTTAATATGACACAGTGCCCTATGCACCATTGGGATGCGGATAAGGGTTTTATCTTTATCTATGTTATTAATACTAAAATAACCCCCTAATTCCTGTTTTTTTTATGTTAAACTGTTTATTTGGTCCTTCAACGTATCGAATTTAAAATAAATACATATATAAATTTACTTAAACCAATATCTTTTACTTATAGATAATTGATTGAACGTTATTTATCAAAAAGTTTTGTGACAATTGTATTTACAACATTTTTGGGTGTGCTAAAATCTTTGTTTACAAATCTGAGTTTTAGGCGCCTCCCAGTATGTAAAATAATCCGGTTAAGATCTGGCATACATCTTAATAAAAGGGTCTCTGCTAAATAAAAGCTTTCTCAAACTAACCATTGATGGCTCCAGTGAACTCACACATAAAGCGCCATGAGATATATGATACGATATTTGTAGGAGTTCAAAAAAATTATGTAGTGTGATTGTCAATCATGGGTAGAATGGTGACTGTTACACGTGCGTAAAGTGATTACTTACCCAGCTTAAGACAGGCCATAGACCCTGTAAATACTCATACTTCCAAATCCTTTATCTTCTATGTTAAGAAACCACAATTTTATTTGTCGTTAATTTGTTTAATATCCAAGTGTAAAATTCACTTTTATACACATGGCTACACACACATATTCCACACTGCTCAAATTTCAGAAGTTATTTTTATGATTGAATTGAACATATTTATTAACTATGTTTTTTTTGCAAAACTTAGGCAAATTTTGGTATGTTTTTTTTCATAAGCATTAGAGATCTTGTTGAAATGAATTGAAGATTCTCCCCAAATATTTTTACATACCAAAAGACGCCTGAAAACACTTTTTTTGTTGTTGTATATTTATTCTTAAATTTAAAACATATTGCGCATGCTACTTCTTTGGCACTATATTATATATTAGTATATGCAAATTGTTAGTTTGATTATCTTACATATTACCACTATGTATGAGTTTAATTCTTTCTAGTATGTTCGTTCTGTTAGTCGTCAAAAATAGTACAATATCCTGTTAAGTTCAAGTCATTTAATTAAAATTTTAGCTGCCATTATAATCCGTCATCAATTTATGAATAATTTAAGACGGTTGTTATCGTAAATATTAGCAGCTGTATAATTTGCATACATTTTTTGTTGTTTTATTATCTCCACGACCGTCACTCTGATAAACATTCTCATCAACGGAAAATATGTATAACTACTTCAGTTGCCGTCAATGCAGCATCTGTCTCTCATCTCGTCTCTTCGTTCCCTCAGAATGATAAGGTTCCAACCAACAAAATTTTAAGAAAGTTTTTTTTTATAGCAAGCATTTTGTGAATAAACTGCAGGTTAAACATGCACTAGATAATAATATTGTACTAATATTATTAACATTTTTATTAAAAAAATTAATAAGTAAAAATGACTCACCACTGCTTTGAATATTAATAATATTGAGAACCTTTCAATTCAGAGGCGTCCGATTTTGTTTGAAATATGATATAAAAACAGCGCAAATACCAGTTTCGTTTGTGAACATAAAACCCACTACGGCTGAACTAGTATAATATTTTCGACACTTCCAATTATTCTAATGTACCAATAAATTAGCTCTTGGCATTCTCCATCAAACTTGCAGCAATAAACTGCACTATAATGGTCCAACTTGTGACAGTATCTCCCGTAATTTATTGGTTTCAGAATCCCGCGTACGATATATTTATCTCGGAGCAATAAAAACTCCCAAATTGTCCGCGCGAGAAAGAAGCCACTAGCCTCGTTTATTCGGTTCAAGCTTAACCACGAACCGGCCGTAAAACTACGCTATTTCTACGGCGTGATCTTCAGATTACCGTATCTACAAATACAACCTCTCGTTCAATTATTTCATAGCGGACAAATGGAAAACGGGAAATGATCTTCTATTCAAATGTGCAACTGTTCAAGGCAGTAATATTAAAAACATTAATGGTGTCGGTGTGCATTAGGTGTAATAAAAATAAATAACGATCGAGTATTCACGTTTGTTTGCGTTATTTCGTTTTATTTATTCGACAGTAGTGTGTTTCTTGAATTTTCACTACCTCACACGGTAGTTTAATTTAATTTTTAAAAATCAATAATATATTCCACAACGTACGATTTATTTTATGACGACTTTAATGAACTGAGTCGAAAAATGGATTGTCGTTCCGTGGTTCGTGTCGCAGAATTCGAATCAGAGTTTCAGGGTTCGAGCCCACTTTACGACGTCTTAATTTTTATTTTTTAATAATACTCTCAGCCACTCAGGCATATCAAAGTATTGTTAAGTTAATTTTTGTTCATATTACGTTCAGACAATTAACGATCATGCTTTCACGCTGTGCCGTTACGACGTAGTGCCTTGTGCACCATTGGGTACAGATAAGAGACAGAAGACAAAAAATAATGTTTTGTTTACAACAGTGAAAAAATAGGGTATCTAATACAAATAAGTAAAATTAAATTAAAATTATAAACAAAGTGTTAATCGCTGTATATTCTCACTAAGTATAAATATCTGTTTTGGGGTTAAAAATATTTAGTTATTTTTATAAAATTGTGTATATTATTAGCTTTAACAATGTTTACATCTGAATAATATATTTTTTAATTCAAGCCAAAAACACTAGTCAGATGATTGATTAAAAATTGTTCATGTTAAAATCATTGCAATGATTAAGGAAACACTTGTTTTAATACCACTTGAGTTTATTAATGACTACTAGTTTCGGTAGCTAAACTTCCATCGTCAGATCTGAATAATAACTATTGTTCAGTTATTATTCAGACCTGACGATGGAATTTCAGCTTCCGAAACTAGTAGTCATTAATAAACTCAAGTAGTATAAAAACAAGTGTTTCCGTAATCATTGTAACATGTCTTACCACAAAGTAAATGCCGAAAAAAAATTAAAATCATTGTGTTGAAAATCAACTTTACTTCTTGCGAAAATTTTCTGAAATAATATCTCTATACAAAATGGATTTATTTATCGGGTACGTCGTGATTTTGAACCTGTCATATTTTAAAATTTAGCTCTGTCAAATTTCGAAGCGATTACGTTACAAGCAACGGCGACTTCCAACGTAAAATACGTCGATGCTGTCTAAAAAATATTTAATATTCATTTCATTAAAAGTTGTAAAAAGCTATTATTTCAGTCCGCGGGTAAGTGGGGCTGGCCGGTAGAGGCAGTAAGAATTCGGAGCGAGATCGTAAATCTGTATTTCGGTTATGAGCCTTCAGCCGTTTCTATCATTAAGGCCGTCATAATTTATCGAGTCTCTCCTCCCGTTCTGCCCGGGACCGGTGGGGCGACCGGCGCGCGGCGCGACGTCAAGAGGTCGCGATGCAAAATCTCAGGTGACTGCGAGCGACCGGATTCAATAAGCCTTGCCGTACCTAAAGCTCCAACAATCAATTAGAGAGCTTTTGCGTATTTAATGCGAATATTTCAATTGTTACGTTATTTTATTAAAATTAAACACTTGAATATACCACTTTAATGAGTTTTATTTATATACGACTAGTTTCGATAACGACCGATGTTTTCATCTTCCGGTACAAATTAAAATATTTATGTCATTCCACAAAGTTAATGCTAAATTAGGAAATAATATGATCGTTACGTTCATTCACAATATTTCGAGTATTTCCAAATTTAAAATATATTTTAAATATAGTTATTTTAAATACTGGGAGGCGCTTAAAAATAACATTTCATTATAATTTAACTAATTTTTTGTGTTCACAAATTTTTGAATGTGTAAAGTTTATGTAATACGAGTATTTATTTATTTAGAAATTCTATAGCTTATTCACAAAAAATAGTTAAATTTACAATAATCAAAGCCTATTAAATAACTCAACTTTAAATCAATAGTTATTTATATTCAAAGCATTTACTTTGTGGTCAAACATTTTAATTGATATTAGTAATGTTAGTAAATAACCACTCACCGACTACTTCTGTCTACCGGTTTCGAGACGTACCCGTCTCTTCGTCAGGACATACACTACAATTTAACAATCATGCGAACAACACTACACCACACCCACTTAGTACTATTCACACACACTATCACTACACATGCAAAACATGCAGAGCGAGTTGTTAGTCCCACCATGCGTTTGGGAAACTAAATAATAAAGTAAAAAATGTATATTTATATTACGTATATTTATATATATATATATATATATATATATATATATATATATATATATATATATATATATATATATATATATATATATATATATATATATATATATATATATATATATATATATATATATATATATATATATATATATATATATATATATATATATATATATATATATATATATATATATATATATATATATATATATAATATATATATATATATATATATATATATATATATATATATATATATATATATATATATATATATATATATTTATATATATATATTATTTATATATATATATATATATATATATATATATATATATATATATATATATATAACTGACTAACCATCACGCCGCTTCTACGCAAGGGTAGGGAGAGAGAATAGAACGCAACACCAATCTGGCTTATTTACCACTTGCTACTCAATTATTCCGACTTTTGACCTGACTTGATGTGTAGAATTGTTTTAAATGTCGTTTACATATCGTATATTTACATTAAATAAACATAAAAAGGGTTTTAAACTTAAATTATCATTTTCGAATATCGCATATTTTTCTAAAATTATTTTTCCTATTTATCAGCGTTTCAACGCTGACTCTTTCTTTGATTTTAATGAAAATTATATATTTGTCCTTTACACTTTCATACGTATTAACATAAAACGATTACCTTATCAACATAGTACATGAAAGAATGAGAGGCGAAATTGCATTTAGAAATTGTTGATCTCTCCCTTGCACGACGCTTGCAGTGTCGTGACTCTTCCGGCAGACTTAAAGCTGCCAACGAGTTAAGTTGCCATTTCTCGTTATTTATGGCGAAGGTAGCATTCCCTATTAGCGCCATATTTTGGACAAATATCAATATTTCCAATCATCCAAAAGCTACATGATGAAAATCCAGTATATCGAATGCTCAATCCCCCAAATCAATCTCCAAATTCGTTAATAATGTTGTTCTATTTTAATACATTTTGAGTATGCCCAAGTACTTGTTCTTAAATCTAGACATACTTAAAATGCTGTTAATAAATTAACTGGTAAATTATAGGCTAAAATAATTTGCAAATTATGTTTTCAAGCGTTTCTCAAGTATATGAATATTATCTAGGATTCGGATGTCACATACAAATGGAAAGAGTCTACGCTTAATAAAAGGCTTCCTCATCCCACCATAGATAGCTATTGTGAACACGCGCATACTGTGTTACATACTGAGTTTGATCAATTTATGTAGAAGTTTCAAAAAATTAAGTAATGTGTTGTCAATCATGGGTAGAATTGGTGAATGTTTCTCGTGTGTAAAGTGATCACCTAACAAAGCCCATAACGGTTGTCCACCCTGTAAATGCCCAGACTTCTATATTCTTCTTCATCTATGTCGAGATGTCAAAAATATTGTTAATAACAAGATAATTTAAAAATACACTTTTTGTGTCGAGTTGTGGTCCTGTGGTTAGTGTCACGGACTCTTGAGTCAGAGTTTCTCAGTTCGAACCCACTCTACCACAATTTGATACATATTTCTAATAATGAGACGCTTAGGCTCACAGAAATAGTATGAAATTTAAGTATTTTTGAAAATAATAAAAACACAAATATTTCTCTTATTAAATTATTTAAAAAAACTTTTTATGAAATAAATATAAGAGTGTAAAATCTCTTATTAATAAATTATTAATTTTGGTTGAGGTATTTTTTTATAATACGTTTGTGACGATAAATGGTAACGTTACCTTTCGGTGGATAGGTAGGTACGAATAAGATCGTGGTTTGGGACCCAGAAAGCGATACGCTAACCTACTTACACCGGGTAGCGATACCAGGCGACCAGAAGCCCGTGGGAGGTGCTCGATCGCCAAACTCGCCTCGGACGGTTTTAATCATCCGACCGCGCGTATTTGCAGTGTTGCTAACTCGAATTCAAGATATGCTCCCCGTGTATCGCGCATGCCTTGATAACAGTGCTAATGGTGCAACTTGTTCACTTTTGTAAATGCATTTACTACAATATACTACAAAATACTTCGCACAAGGCGTTTTTAAACTGTGCGAAAAATCCGAAACACCTACATTTTTAATCACATTTTCGTCAACATATCGCTCACTCCTTTCAACAACGTCAAATATCAAAAATCGACAATTTTCAGTTGTGCATGTTGTCGGAATGCCTAGAAAATGTGCTTTATCCCAGCAAAAGCGGCATATTTTTAACTTAATATTTACCCGCTACAGTGCAGAATGTGTTGTTTATGCATTTTGAAGAAAATGTATTATTTAATTTTTTTTTAAATATTTTAAATATTTTTCAAATTGAGAAAAAACATTCAGGTTTTACCTTAAAAGATCTGTTGCACAGTGGAAAGTTCAATAAATGGCTTGATATTTATTTTTAATACATTTTTTTTAATATTTTTAAACTTTAAAATTAATATTATTGATTTAACAATCTTCATGTGAAACCCGTTCACTGCTTAAAGAAAATATATGTGGAAATAATTATGTAGTTGTTATTTTATCATTTGAAATGGAGTTTCACCAAGAAATTTCAGATCAAAACATAAACTTATACTTCTTCTAACCCTTATCCGCACCCAATAATGTGCATAGGGCACTGCATCGTATAAAAGCACTGTTATCTTGATCGTTAAATACACGATGGATAGGTGATCAGCCTTCCGCTTGAGGTACCAGTTCAGGGTCCTATTAAATAAATATTGGACTGAAAATTCACTAATATTTATTTTTACCCTCTTGGGAATCAAACCCGGCACCTCCAGCATGGTAGTTTAGCGTGCTAGCCTCTACACTATGGATAGAGTCAAATTCAAATTAATATATTGCCATATTATTTTTTTAAATGTGGCGCTTCGTTTACTTTCGTAATCTCTGGAGATAACTATTATAAGGCATCGGTATTATGTTGGACGTCAGCGTGTTTAGAAGGCTAAGCTGTTGCCAATTAGTCAGGTCAGAAGATGTCGCAGGCTCCAGACAGGATATATACCATACATACCGCATACAATTCCCATGCGCGGTGAATTGTACCCAGGATACATGGCGAGGCGCGGCGGTGAGCTTTGCCATAGAGGACGCCAAGGAAAGCACAACGGATGAAATAATATATTACTTTAATTGCTCCTCGTGATAGAAGGATACGGTTCTGGACATGTTAGAATTTTTTGAATTAACTGATTCATTTAAAAATAAAAGAATTTTAGATGTATTATTCTATCTGTTAGACCACCTCCGTAGTGTAATGGTCAGCACGCTCGGCTACAGTTCTGGAGGTCCCGGGTTCAATTCCCAAGGGGGGTGAAGTAAATAAAAGTGATTTTTTCACTGTAATATTTATTCAATATTACCATGGACTGGTACCAGAATTGTAGGGCTGGTCACCTTTTCTTCATGTATAAAGGATCAAGATAACACTGCGTTTATATGACACAGTGCCCTATGCACCATTGGGGTGCGGATAAGGGTTAATTATTTATTATCTATTAGACATTAATATATTCATTTATTGTTTCGGTATTTACTTTGTGGTAAGACATGATGAAATTATTAAAGGAAACACTTGTTTTATTAATTCGGCGTTTAATTTGTAAAACTCCATTTTAATTTATCTATTAATTTTTAAATGAAACACAGATTTTTGCCATAACTAGGCGAAACAATTGTCTCAATATTCATTTTTATGTGTTTTTAAATAAAATACAACTTTTTCATTTCAAAATTTTATTAATATTTTGATGAATAATACTACTGACATAACATCTGGCTTAATTTATTAAGTTATTTGTATCCTTAATATTTTAATAAGTATTATATGGTAAACTCTATTCATCAATATATTATTTTAATGGGTATACATTCATTTCAAGCGAAAGTAAAAATCAGCACTTCCTGTTTGTAGCCGGATTTTAACGGACAATGATCGGTAACCGCTTGTATTGTGAATTGGTACACATAACTTATAGTGCTTCTAGTCAATAGAGACTCATTATATGTACATATAATAATGAAATGTATTTAATCTAAAAAAAGTAACACTTTCAAATCAGTACATTTGAATTATATACAAGTAACAGTGATGTAAAAAATATGCATTTTACATTTTTAAACCCTTTTCCGCACCCCAATGGTGCATAGGGCACTGCATTAAATAAACACGGTGTTATCTTGATCGTCAACACACGAAGGAAAGGTGATCAGCCTTCCGCTTCAGGTACCAGTCCAGGGTAATATTGAATAAATATTAGAGTGAAAAAATCAATTTTATTTATTTGACCCTCCCTGGGAATCGAACCCGGGACCTCCAGAACGGTAGCCGAGCGTGCTGACCATTACACTACGGAGGCGGACATTTTATATTTATTGCTCATAAAATACTTTTTCTAAAAAAAAATTCATATTTTAAAAAGTTTGTTAATTAATTCTTTCTCATTCATGGATTGAAAAAATATATTTGTTATAAAATTTAAATAAATATTTTTGTACTTTGCTAGTAAATTGCGTTTCTCACGATCAGACATATTGGTAAGGGGCAACATTGCATTTTTTTTAATGAATGTTCTAATAAATTCAAGTGAATGATATTATTTTGAAACATTTTTTTAAAAACAAAACAAACAAAGAAAACACTTATTAACTGACGTTTGTTTTCTCGAACATTCAATTCCATTTAACATAAGGCCTAAAATATATTAAATCCTAATTTTCATCGACATAATAACATTAATAAATCGCCACATATTTTTTTAACCTAGGTAATATTTACAATAATTTAATTAATTTACAATAAAAAATAGATTTTTCTTGGAAATTAATATATGGATTTGAAAATAAAAAATAATTGAAAGGAAAAGAGTTTTAAAAAATTGTAAATTTTAACATATTCGAAAAAAAATCTGATTCAAATATGTATTCTAAAAAAAATTATGCGTTGAGACACGTCTGGCTGAATTTGTACGTTTGAGGTCTCAGCCTTAATGTAATATCCAGGAATCATTTTATCTCTCGTTTCAAGTAAATTTTGTCTGCCTTCCTAGTGTAATGGTCAGCACGCTCGGCTACCGTCCTGGAGGTCCCGGGTTGGATTCCCAGGGGGGGTCACATAAATATAATTGATTTTTTCACTCTAATATTTATTCAATATTACCCTGGACTGGTACCTGAAACGGAGTGCTTATCACCTTTCCTTCGTGTGTTAACGATCAAGATAACACTGTGTTTATATAATGCAGTGCCCTATGCACCATTGAGGTGCGGATGAGGGTTCGATTTCAAGTATATTTATTTATTTACATCTAACCCTCTTCCGAAATTTCTTCAGTCTTTTTTTTCTTGTAATTTTCACCCAAATCAAAACGGATCCTTTATTTTTATACAGTTATAAAACCGCTGATGACTAGCAAGTTCACAAAGCGACGCAGAGTGATGCTAGCCTAGTCTAATGTCCGTAAAGGTTTAATGATAAAATAAATAAATTTAAAAAACCATTTCCGCTCCATGCTAAGGGTCCTTGCACGCTTGATTGGCTTTGTAAACGCAAGGAAATTAGAAAAAAAACGAGAGAATAGTAGCAAACAAAACATCTGTATATTGGTTAAAACATATCGCTCACTCCTTTCAAGAACGTCATAAATCGAAAAACTTGATTATTCAAGAGAATGTTTTTAAAGTTTAAAAATAAAATACAATGTATTAAAAATAAATTACTAGCTACTTATTGAACTTTTTACTGTGCAACAGATCTTTTTAGGTAAAACCTGAAGGTTTTTTCTCCATTTGAAAAATATTTAGCATATTTAAAAAAATAATTAAACAATACCATTTCTTCAAAATGCAAAAACAATACTTTCTGCCCTGTAGCGGGTAAATATTAAGTTAAAAATATGCCGCTTTTGCTGGGATATAGTTCATTTTCTGGGCATTCCGAAAAAATGCACAACTGAAAATTTACGATTTTTGATTTACGACGTTCTTGAAAGGAGTGAGCGATATACCTGCAATATTGAATATGTATTCGAGTGTAAAAAAATACCATCTCTCAATACTTTAATATACAGGTTAATCACTTCAAATTGGACGTTTTAAAATCAAATTGGACGTTCAATAAATCAAATTTGACGTTCAAAAAATTAAATTGGACATTTTACACAACAAATTGGATGTTACATTGTATTTAATAAAAAGTTTTTGAAAACGTAAATTTTATTTGTTTATTTTCCAATTATATTTATAATGCGTCGAATTTGGTTTGTGAAACTGAGATTTATATATAAAACTGAAAACTATATAAAATGAAAAATTATTTATTTCACAATTATTATAATTTTTATATGTAGATGTAATTATTAGTTTATCAATAACGCATCATGCAAGCGTTTACATCTACATATAAAAATTCTTAAAAATAATATTACCAACAATTGTATTAAAATCTCTAAAATATGGCCATGTCAATAAATTCTTCCTTTCCCAGAAAACAAATATAAGGGTACATACCTACATCCCCCATTAGCTACTGTTGTCTCCCATAAATTATTGCTGCACATGTTAAAACTGTCACTTAGAATTGTATAGCTACATAAGGACCGTAGTCCATTTGATCTTCACATTCGTTTGATAATGCCCTAACAAGGCGAAACAATTGTCACAATATAATTTTTTATGTGTTTTTGTTAATAAAATACAACTTAGTAGACTCAAAAAATCTGTGTTTGATTTAAAATTAATACATAAATTAAAATGGAGTTCTACAAATTAAACGCCAAGTCAATAAATACATGATATTCAATTTCTATTCAACGTATTTCGTTCACAATATTTTGAGTGTGTGCAAATTCAAAAGTCGTCTTATACACGCGTATAATTATTATTTCATTCCCGTTCTCGTAAATAAATATGGTAACGACATTTTAGAATACTGTTCTTAGAAAGCATTTCAATATATTCTTTATATCTTGTTGGTATCATATTAATTAAGTACCAGTAGCTCGAGATATAATGCGCAATTTAAAACCACGATTTCTCGGGATAAAAGAGGATATTGCGACTTTACTCGGTATACATATATAAGGTTACAACGACACATTCGCTATCAATGACATTTTGAAAAAAAAAAGATATTTTCTAGCATTTCTCATGTATGTGATTATAATCTAGGATTCGGGACTCACATACAAACGAAAGAGTTTCTGCTCTATAAAAATATTGTTTCATCTCACCATAGATGTCTCCAGTAAAATTCTAATGAATTCAAGCACTGTCTTTCGAATTTGAACAATAAACATAAATAGAAGTTCGAAGAATTTGAATATTGTGGTTGTCGATCATGGGTAGAATTGGTGAATGTTACACATGTGTAAAGTGATCACTTAAACCATCCATGACAGTCGTTCGTCATCGATGTTGAGATGTTAGTAAAATAATACTGTTAACCTTTATTGCTCCTGTGTCAAGTGTGGATCGACATTGTGTATATTAATGCCGAGTTTGAATGTACAATTTCTAAAATAAATCAATTAATATAATGTTCCAATACAAAACTAATATGAGATTCCTAAATAATTACGGAGTACTTAGGTTATGTTCAATATTATTTCATATTTTTAAGAAGTTAAGTATCGCTCACTCCTTCAAGAACGTCATAAATCAAAAATCGTCAATTTTCAGTTGTGCATGTTTTCGGAATGCCCAGAAAATGTACTATATCCCAGCAAAAGAGACATATTTTTAACTTAATATTTACCCGCTACAGGGCAGAAAGTTTAGTTTTGCATTTTGAAGAAAAGGTATTGTTTAATTATTTTTTGAAATAAACTAAATATTTTTCAAATGGAGAAAAAACCTTCAGGTTTTACCTAAAAAGATCTGTTGCACAGTAAAAAGTTCAATAAGTGGCTTGATATTAATTTTTAATACATTGTATTATATTTTTAAACTTTAAAAAGGTTCTCCTGAAAAATCAAGTTTTTGATTTATGACGTTCTTGAAAGGAGTGAGCGATATATGATCCAATTTCGAAACATTGTACTTGAATCACTAGAATATTCACTAAATTCATCTATTAGTGAGGTGAAGCAGGTTTTTTAATGATCATAAACTCTTTTATAATTGGAAATAATTCAAATTTGTAAACAGGTATTTGGACACACTCAAAATGTTGTAAGTTTAAGTTCATTAAAAATACTAATTACTTAAATTTATTTCTATCTGTAAATTAAAATAAATTAACTAAATTTAATAGATTTATATTATCCACTGACACTTCGTGATGGAATTGCATTTTTAATATATTATTAGATTAAAACCAATATTTTTAGCTTTTCCACTTTATTTTTATTTGACCAGCGATCGGGTTTCGTCGTTACCGACATGATGATGACCAGACCAGTCTGATGATGTCGGTAACGACGAAACCCGGTCGCTGGTCAAATAAAAATAAAGTGGAAAAGCTAAAAATATTGGTTTTAATCTAATAATATATTAACTAAATTTGTTTTATGTATTAATTTTAAATCAAACACAGATTTTTTGAGTCTACTAAGTTGTATTTTATTAACAAAAAACACATAAAAAATTATATTGTGACAATTGTTTCGCCTTGTTAGGGCATTATCAAACGAATGTGAAGATCAAAATCAAATTCGTTTGATAATGCCCTAACAAGGCGAAACAATTGTCACAATATAATTTTTTATGTGTTTTTTGTTAATAAAATACAACTTAGTAGACTCAAAAAATCTGTGTTTGATTTAAAATTAATACATAAATTAAAATGGAGTTCTACAAATTAAACGCCAAGTCAATAAATAACTAAATTTGTATTTTTTTTATTTAAATGGTATTTATTATGATATGACGTTTTGTAAATAATATAATTAAAAAAAAACTTATTAGAGACAATCCAGATTTGTGAACAAGTGTTTAGACATACTCAAAATATTATTAAAAAATACTGTTCTTACTCAGTATTTTCTTGTTGGTATCATTTTAATTAAGTATACCAGTAGCTCGAGATATAATGCGCAATTTAAAACCACGATTTCTCGGGATATAAGAGGATATTGCGACTCTACTCGGTATACATATAAAAGGTATCAACGTCACTTTCGCAATGACTGTCGGGGGATAATAGCGTGAGTAGACTATGTTAAGATACCAGTTTATATACTAAACCTTTTATTTTATCATTAATGCATTTTACCAGCTCGTGTTCCCTTCGGGCAACTTCGGCACGATATCGCGAAACCGAGAATCATAATGCTATGGACCATAGATTCCCAAAGTGGTCGCAATATACCCTCATAGGTCGGTTTCGACTTGCGAAGGATCTACTTATGTCAGAGAAAAGAAACAGGGCCATGGGTTGAAATGTATTGACAAACGCGTGGTCAGGTCAGGACTCGATATAACCGACGGGTATGTATGAGGAAATGCATGAATGTGAAAGAGGCTAAGGTTGTTTGCAAATACAGATTTGTGTGGCATTCTATTCCATTACGAGGAAGCGTTGTGATTGTTAGTTAGTTTTTATATATTCAAACCCTTAACTGTACGCGGTGGTGCATAGGGTACTGCGTCATATAAACGCAGTATTATCTTTGTCGTTGATATTTGAAGGAACGGCGATCCACCCCCACTTCAGGTATCAGTCCAGGGTAATATTGAATAAATAATAAAGTGAAAAAATCGCTTATATTTATTTTACCCCTACCTGGGAATCGAACCCCGAACCTCCGAAACTGTAGCCGAGCGTGCACTACCGAGGTGGTGTGTGTGTGTGTGTGTGTGCGAGTGTGTGTGCGAGTGTGTGGGTGTAAAAAAATACAAATAAAAGTTTTTTTATTTAAATGTAAAAAAAATAAACAGTCTTGTTTGATTCATCAAAATAATCAACACTGTGTCAGCTACATAAGTGTAAGAATATTAAATAATCATAAACAGAGGGTCTTCAAAAAGACAAAAATAAGAAAAATACAAAAAGTGATCTACGGGGCCCAAAAGTTTGGGAAGCTTTGGGCTAGACTAAGCAAATATCAGTTAAAATGTGTATATGCATTCATGTACAAAATATCAGGCATACATATACGTTTTTCTATCAGACGCAGGGGCGTGCCTAGGGTTTACCAGTAAGGCAAGCCCATTATTTTTCACATTCGTGAATACATGATGTATCTATAATTTTTTCACCTCATATCATTCCCGTATAGTAAGCACCCAGAAAGTATTATAAATATAAACAATGTATTGTAATCATTGAAAAAATATGCAAACATGTAACTTTTGTTAGGTATAGCCATCACCTTGAAATAAAGAAAATGTTCACTGTAATAAAATATCTTCCTCGGATATCAACTATTACCAATAAGTACCATCTCCATATAATGACATGCATAGTGTTTAATAATCATATAAGCGCGCGATAATTTAAAAACAGTCACACATTAATTTTGTATTTTTAATCATTTGGTCTAGATTTAGTCATTTTTATTTGGAGTTTTTAGGCAAGCCGGGCTTTTGGGCTTCTAGGCAGGTACCGCCACTGATCAGACGTATCATATAACATCATTTCCACTTTCTATATTGCAAAAAAAAAACGTTGATTGATTGTCAGAAATAATTGTTAGCTGACTCGTAAGCAAGCCATTCATTATTTTATTGGTATTGTATACGAAGTAAGTTTAGAAAATAAAACATAAAAAAACTAAAAAGATATCAGACTTCGTGATTTATTAAAATGATTTTCTAAAGTTGTATTTAAAAAAAAACTCACCAGAAACATATATATTAATGAAATGATTTCAATATATACACACTCGTGTAAAAATAACAATAAAAAATAGAAAATATCATTTTCACTTTTATTCTAGCGTTTCCCATGTACGTGATTATAATCTAGGATTCGGATCTCACATACAAAAAAAAAGAATTACTGGTGAATAAAAAGCTTGTTTCATCTCACCATAGATGTCTCTAGTGAAATTCTAGTAAATTAAAGCACTCTGTTTCGAATTTAAAAGTTCCAATTTAATTTTTTTCTACTGGGGTTGTTAATAATCGGTTTAATTGGTGAATATTACACGTATATAAAGTGATCACTTAAACCAGCTGTATGCCGGTCGTAAGCCCCGTGAATGCCCAGACTTCCATATTCTTCTTCATCTATGTTCGGTGTCAAAAAATAATATAAATAATTACTCATTTCGTAAACGATACCTTTATGGTGCACTTTTACTTTATGTTGAGCTTTATACAGCTACTTAAAATCATTTTATTTTTATTTTGTAAAAATGTTGTTTTTTGTATTAATGTTATTAAATGTTGTTTTTTGTATAAATGTTATCAAATGTTTGTCCGCCTACGTAGAGTTATGGTCATCACGCTCGGCAACCGTACTGGAGGTCCCGGGTTCGATTCCCAAGGGGGGGTCAAATAAATATAAGTGATTTTTACACTCTAATATTTATTCAGTATTACCCTGGACTGGTACCTGAAGCGGAGGGCTGATCACCTTTCCTTCATGTGTTAACACTGCGTTTATATGATGCAGTGCCCTATGCGCCATCGGGTGCGGATAAGGGTAAGAAGTTATTAAAAAACAAAATTGGAGATTAATTTTTCTCCAATCTGTTGCTGTCTACTGCAGCTGTCTTGTTCACAAATGACGAATATGATTGACGTACGACGCCATTTGCAAAAATTATAATATTTTCCGATTCATTTTGCGCCACCTCACTAACGATGCGAGTATTTTTGTAAAAAAAAATATAAACCAAAGTAATCTGGGATCTATTTATTTCACTTTTAAACTGAATCGAACTCCGATACTTGAGAAGGTTTAGTTAGACGTCAATAATACGAACCGGTTCCTAAGTAGGTAGGCAGTACGCAAAATAATGAAATTGTAAGTGTAACTGACGCGGTAAGCATCCCGCCAGCGGACCATTGTTAATCTCGCGAGCCAAGAATATGTTTGTATTACATTGTACCTATACGTCTGGCGCGTTCCGCCCTGGGAATATATCGCGAAGTGCATTCGTTCTATCAATTTGTTCAGAACGTAACAAACGCACGGCCCGTGACGTCACGGAGACAGCAGGCCATCGGGGACATGTGTCGGACGAATCTATGTTCATAAAATAAAATACAGCTATGGAGCTTTCGTCCGAGGCGGCAGTTCTCAAACTTTTTTGCGACGGAACCCTTTTGAAACACAAAAATATTTTGAAATGTATAATTATTATTACATTTTTATTATATTATTCATTGAATAAAATAATACTTAATAGTTTTTTTATGGTGCAAAAATAATTTTTCACAGCGATGCGTTTTTTCATGTATTTTTATGCCATTTGAACGTTAAGGACTAGCGTATTTTAACTTAAAGTTTGAAATGAAGATAAATAAAATATAACTTTGTAGTTTTTTCCACATTAATTTTATTTGACCAGCGACCGGGTTTCGTCGTAACCGACATTTACGTGTCACTGTAGATTTTAAGGAATAGTGGTATTTACTAAGTAAAACATTAATTGATTTTACCAGCCCAGTCTGATAATGTCGGTTACGGTGAAACCCGGTCGCTGATCAAATAAAATTCATGTATAAAATAAGTACATGTGTTAACTGTTACTTTATTCCATAAAATGCAATTTCACCAAGAAATATCAGTACGAAACTTTATTTATTGATTTTTTTATGGATAGAATTTTGTTTATTGATTTAGCATTAACTTTGTGGCTATTATTTATGTTGGCTATTATTACAGTTTTACTATTGCTATTATTTTTATTATTATTGAAATAACAATAATAAAAATGTTTTAATAATTCATCTTTCATTCCAGAAAGTTAATACTCAATCAATAAATAATATTATAAAAATGTAAAAATAACCTCTTAGTAGAGAAACCCAGATTTGTGAACAAGGATGGGTATATTTTTCTTCGTCTATGTTGAGAAGTCAGAATGTTAAAAATAAGCCCTTAGTGTAGAAACCAAAGTTTATGGACAAGGATTTGAACACACTCAAAATGTTGTAAATATAATAACTGGTCAAATAATTTTAAGTAAGGAACAATTGTATTAATTAATTTGTAGTGGAATCAATACAGCGTTTGTTGTGTATTGTAGAATTGTAAACAATTTCTGGTTTTGTCATCTTTATGTTGAGATGAAGAAGAATTTGGAAGCCGGGATATTTACAGAGATTATAATCTGTCATAGGCTGGTTTAAGTGATTAATGGTGAATGTCCTACGTGTTTGAAGTGTTCACTTAAACCAGCATATGAGAGGACATAAATACCCAGACTTCCATATTCTTCTTTTTCTATATCGAGATGTCCACAGATGTCCGAGAGACACCACGGAGGCGGACATAAAATATCAAAAATAATATAAATATTTAGTATGCTGCTTGTGTCGTAGGAGCCCTTGTAGAGGCCTTGCTAAGCACATTTTGAGAACCGCCGGTCTTAAGATTCTCGACAAATAATCCCGCATACCGCGGAACAGTAGACATTGCTCGCGACTTGGCACGGACGCTGCATACAAATCAGCCTCTCTTGCATTCTACGCCAAGAGAGCTTACGATCCGCACACAAGAAGAATGGCGCGGTAATACTAGTTCCCCGCAGAAGTCAGACATCTAACAGAAACTCACCTATATCTCTTGTTGACGTTTTTCTATCAACATCGCTAACACGAGTAGTCTATTCACAAATGTCGCCGATTTGTATTATCGAGTCAATGTATCGGTTATGTTATAAAACGATCAGTTAGAATACAGTAAAACCTCGATATAACAGACCATATCGCTTACTTCTTTCAACGTCATAAATCAAAAAACTTTTTTTTTTAGGAGATTGCTTTTAAAGTTAAAAAATATTATAAAATGTATTAAAAATAAATATCAAGCCACTTATTAAACTTTTTACTTTGCAACAGATCTTTTAAGGTAAAACCTGAATGTTTTTCTACATTTGAAAAATATTTAGTATATTTTAAAAAAATTAATAAAACAATACATTTTCTTTAAAATGCAAAAATAACACTTTCTGCCCTGTAGCGGGTAAATATTAAGTTAAAAATATGCCCGTTTTGCTGGGATATAGTACATTTTCTGGGCATTCCGAGAATACGCACAGCTGAAAATTGACGATTTTTGATACATGACGTTGTTGAAAGGAGTGAGCGATATGTTATTTAACGAATATAGCGGACAAATTAAAAAAAAAATCAAAACGTCCCACTAATATTATTATAATTCTTCTTACCCTTTTCCGCAGCCTATGGTGAATAGGCTACTATATCGTATTAACGCAGTGTTATCTTGATCGTCACGTAAATGAACGCAAGGTGATCATTCTTCCGCTTCAGGGATCAGTCTAGGGCAATATTAAATATATATTATAGTGTAAAATCGTTTATATAAATTAAAATTGTTTATTTAAATCTAAATCGTTTCGATGTTGTAAAAAATCAATTTTTTTTTACACCTATTTTTCTATAACGGAATTTCGGCTTGTACGGACACCCCTCCCCACAATAAGTCCGTTTTATCGAGGTTTTACTGTATTAATGCTTTTGTTATTAAATCTGTCATTAATCGTTATTACATAAAAGCTTAGTTTACCATTGGTTAAGTTACCCGGGAGATTTATTTGATACTTAACGCTATTTCTTAAGTTGTCCATTTAAGTATACGTAAGCATTATAACGGAACCTTTATTGCAATATAATGTAAACGAAATTAAACGAAACCTTTAGTCTTTCACTAAATATGTATAAGTTAAGCATTGCAAATGTTCGTTTTGTCAAAATCTAAATTGTATTAAAATAATTTACCGATGTCTTTGAAATAAAACATTAAGTTACTTTAAAGGAAGATTTTGTTTAAAAAGATTTTTTCTGTTTTTATTTTTGAAAATGGCAGTGCCATCTGTTGAACTTAATACCAACACGCAAAACGTATTGTTCATGGTAGATAGAGAGCTTTTTGGCAAGCGATCAATTAGCATTTTCAATGATTTCGATTGCAATATTGTTTCATACATTTTTGTTAATATTTTTTTAGCAAAGTAAACATATTAGAAATATGTGCTATCTGTTTTATTAATTTTCCACTGAACAAAATTTTACAGTCACACGTGGCCGGGTATAGCTAGTACACAATTAAGTTTTTAAATAAATATATTTATAATTTTATAATTTTCAAACTAGCTTTGTTATAAATTCACAGCACCAATCAAACGTATTAATTTAACAATGTAATTCAAAAATAAATAATAAAAAACACGTAATACTTCACAATTCATCATAAAAATTGTTCGATATTAATAAATTAAAATAAAATTTGACAGCATTACAGTAAAAATAAAAATATAAATGAATTTTAATTTAAATTAAAATGTGATTTTCCCTTCTATCAATTGAAAACTAACTTTGTTATAAAATTGTTATAATATATATCTTATTATAAATTAATTATAACATCGAACGGTTTCGAAACTAGCAACTTCTTTCTCAAACCTAATTCATTCGTATTAATTAGTAACGATTCGTCTTGAGGAAGAAATTGTTAACTTCGAAAACGATCGAGGTTTTAATTATGTTTTGATAAGATATACAGCGACCTTAAAATTAAGTTAAAGTGAGTCATAAAATAAAACAATATAAGTATCTTGATATCTTAGTTTAAATATTTTGAATATTTTTAGTGATCCGTATTTAATAATGGATCTTGTGAAAAGTGAACGCAATGGAACTGAATAATCGCACAATCAACTTTTATCTTAAATACAAAGTGACAGTGATATGATTTATAACTTAGATAAAATCAATGTCGGAAATGATTGAACAACCAAAGATATATGAGTAATGGTTATTAATTGAAGTACATATGTAACACGTAAAATAAATAAATGAATTCAATCTTTAAATAATTCGTGTATAAAAATGATCAACGTGGAAGTTTAAGTGAATCTTATTGCAAATTGAAAATACTTTGATAGCGGTTAGCTTTCCGTAACCTAATCGATACTACAATGGACATCTATTAAGGTCAAAGTGGGTGAAATTGAAGCTTAAACTGCCTTTAATGAAGCTTCGAGTTCCCTTGATGAAGCTTCAAGTGGCTTTGATGAAAATTTGATAGATAAATAAAATTTGAGGTGCTACTAACAAAGCTTCGAGTGCCTTTAATGAAAACTTGTATCCCGTTTATAAAGTGCTGTTGAAGAAGTTTCAAGTGCCTTTTATTAAGCTTTCAGTGCTATTGATGAAGCTTAAAGTGCTTTAAATTAATACTAAAGTGTACTGTACTTAAGGTACTTGAATGAATACAAACTCGAAGTTTGAATCATCCTGATTCGTCTCCCGTACACGACAGTTCACCCCTAACTCTTCAGGGATGATGGTTTACCCAGATCCTCGGTGGGAGTGCGCCCCGACCCTCACCGCTGCCCCTCACCTTGCACTATATGACGACATTGGATATAGAGGTAAATAAATCAATAATAATAATAAAACGAATGTCAATTTTGTATCACTACTGATATAAAAATGCCTTAAAGAAAGCCACTTTCTTTTTTAATAGAGTTAAAGATGGTTAGGTGTTATGTTTGGTCAGTACTTCTATGTGGATTTCAATTGTAGGCCCACTAGATCAGCACTATGAACCGATTAAAGGCATTTGAAATGTAAGTTCATCATAGAATGCTAAGCATTCTATGGACCGATATGGTCAGCAACGTAAGTGTACTCTAAAGAACAAGAGTAGGAAGACAGTTGCTGACTGATATCAAAGTCCGGAAGGTGTCCTATCTAGGCCATGTGTTTAGAGTACAGAAGGACCTAATCACAAAAGGCAAAATAGAAGGTAGACGGAGTGTGGGCAGAAAACAGATCTCCTGACTCCAAAATATACGAGATTGGACAGGGATCAGGACGGTCCAGGCGTTGTTCAGAGTTGCCTAAGACAAAGACAATACTCTCAACTGATTTTCAGTTTAAAGGGTATAATGACATTCACGAATTGACAGAGTATGATTTGAATGTTTAACATTAACGAAATAAAACACTTTACGCTTCAACTTCAAAGATGTTTAGACTTTCCTACTCAAACTACATACGAATATAATAAATTTATGAAGAATATTGAATGCATTCATCGCAGTTTGAGGATCAATCTGTGAAGTGAATTCGTGAAACTGAACGTTATTGGAAAAAACAGCCCAATTTATCCAGATTCATGGATCGTATTAGTTTAAAATTTTACAAATAGATTTATCACTTAATTTGTAAAACTCCATTTTAATTAATATATATGTATTAAATATTGAATTTAAATGCAGATTTTTATAGTCTACTAAATTGTATTTTTTTTTATTAATATGTATCTTCAATAATAAAACACAATTTAGTACAATCAAAATCAGTGTTGTATTTAAATATTTAATTCAATAAATTTTATTTAAATCATCACGGTATTCTACAAAGTTTATATAAAAAATATATGTAACTTATTTGATAAGTGACTAGGTTTCAAGGGGTTAATCATTGAGCTCTATATAAATTTTATAAGCTGCGTTCATTGCTTCAATCCAATTTCTCCCCGTCATTCTACCGGCCGACGGTCTTGATGATGTCATAGTTACCGGAGTGAAAAAAAAACGGTGAAAAAAAAACGACGCAGTGAAAAAAGCTCACCGACCTAGAAATGTTTTTTCACACGCGCACTGCCCGAAATTACAGCACTGGCCGGTATATATGCTCTTCGGGGTACTTACCAAAAGGAGTAAGAACATGTATTTAATTAAATTATGGTTGTTATTACTATTCTAATGCTTGAATCGAATGAAATGGTTCGTGGTTGATTCGCGTTGTACGCGGTGGCCCAAAGCTCGCACGCACTAAGCTTAATAAATTAAAAAATGTGAATTATATATATATATATATATATATATATATATATATATATATATATATATATATATATATATATATATATATATATATATATATATATATATAAATATAATATATATATATATATATATATATATATATATATATATATATATATATATATATATATATATATATATATATATATATATATATATATATATATATATATATATATATATATATATATATATATATATATATATATATATATATGTATATAAATATATATATATATAAATATATATATATATATATATATATATATATATATATATATATATATATATATATATATATATATATATATATATATATATATATATATATATATATATATATATATATATATATATTTATATATATATATATATATATATATATATATATATATATATATATATATATATATATATATATATATATTTATATATATAATATACGGTTATAGAGATAACCCTCTTGCATAAAAAGATAGCGATCGTATGATGCAGTGCTCTGTGCACCATCGGGTGCGGATAAGGGTTTTGAATGAATTGAATTGAATAATAGACTGAATTGACTTAAAAGCGGTTAGTTAGGCGTTGAAATAATTGGCGGCTATGTATGAGGATATATATGATTGTTGAAGAGGTGAATATTGTTTGCAAACACAGATTATTGTTGATGTTTTTTCCGCCTCCTCTTGCAGCGAAGTGGCGTAATGGTTGACATTTATAGATGTTTCTATTTTTTTTCTTAATTTTTATGAATTATTTTTTTCATTCCCAATACATTTAAATTTAACTTTAATTAGGCTTCGAGTTGCATGCCACCGTATACCTATACCTGAAGTTATTGTCTAAATACGTGTACAGTACTTTTATAGAATTAAATATCCTCGTATTAAGTCTTTTGTTATGGTCAAAATCTCAATTCCGCGTTTCGTTTCGCTTAAGCCTTTCCGAACGTACAGATAAAGGATTATAAAATCGGTATCCATTTTATTATTGTTTAAAATATACCTTATTAAATGACGAGTTAACTCGTATATAGTATGTGTCTACACAATGAAAAGGTTAATAAACCAAGATAGATCACTAACTCAAAATTAGTTTAAAATTTACAACATTTTGAGTGTGTCCAAATACTTGTTTACAAAATCTGGATTATCTCCAATTACAGGAGTTATTTTCATATTATTTTTTGACATCTCATCGAAGATCATGTGTGTGATTATAATCGGACCTCACATACTAATATAAGAGTTTCTGCTTAGTAAAAAGCTTCTTTACATCTCACCAATAGATGTCTTTAGTGAAGTTCTAGTGATTCAAGAACAAGTTTTCTAAATTGGTTCATATATATATAGAACTTCCAATAATTTGATTGGTGTGGTTGTCAATAATGGGTAGAATCGGTGAATGTTACATGTGTGTAAAGTGATCACTTTAACCAGCCTATGACGGTCGTCAGCCCCGTAAATGCCCAGACTTCCATATTCTTCTTCTCTGGGCCTTACTTTTGGTTACATTAAGTAGCATTAATAGTGTTGTGGTCCCGTGGTTAGTGTCGCGGACTCTTAAGTCAGAGTTTCTCGGTTCGAACTCACTCTACCACAATTTGATACCTATTTCTAATAATGATCCGTTTAATAATATATGATCACCAGTCTGATGATGTCGGTTACGATGAAACCTGGTCAGTGGTCAAATAACATAAAAGTGGAAAATACTAAACATTTGTTTCACTATATTGACATGAATTTGAAATTCTTTGATTAATTCATAATTGAAAGCGGCTGAGGCAGGAGTCGAAATAATTGGCGGGCATGTGTGAGAAGAGGCATGAATGTGGAAGAGGCGAAGAATATTTGCAAAGACATGGTGGTGTGGCGTTCTATCGTCTCTGCCTACCCTTAGTTAGTTAGTTAATTACTTAACTTATTCATTCATACTGGACTACTCATAGGAAAAATGTCAATGTTTGATTTTGACGTGTGTGATGTACATTATAAATTATATAATACAGTCATCTTTGTGGAGATGAAGTCTTGTAGACTGATATTCTATGTAACATACATAATATGATGTCTTTTATTGACAACATAAAACACTTTTGTAAAAAAAAATCCAAGGAAATTGGTAATATGATGCAGTTGTTAATAAAAACGTACAACTGATGCATCATGCGATATGTACATTGCCTGTCTCATTTTTCAAATCAAACGGATATGCAATTAATGACCTCATATATTATATAATATTTTGATTTTGTCGTGTGTGATGTACATTATAAATTATATAATACAGTCATCTTTGTGGAGATGAAGTCTTGTCGACTGATATTCTATATAACATACATAATATGATGTATTTTATTGACAACATAAAACACTTTTGTAAAAAAAATCCAAGGAAATTAGCAGTATGATGCAGTTGTTAATAAAAACGTACAACTGATGCATCATACGATATGTACATTGCCTGTCTTATATTTCAAATCAAACGGATATGCAATTAATGACCTCATATATTATATAATATTTTGATTTTGTCGTGTGTGATGTACATTATAAATTATATAATACAGTCATCTTTGTTTAGATGAAGTCTTGTCGACTGATATTCTATGTAACATACATAATATGATGTCTTTTATTGACAACATAAAACACTTTTGTAAAAAAAATCTAAGGAAATTGGTAGTATGATGCAGTTGTTAATAAAAACGTACAACTGATGCATAATACGATATGTACATTGCCTGTCTCATATTTCAAATCAAACGGATATGCAATTAATGACCTCATATATTATATAATATTTTGATTTTGTCGTGTGTGATGTACATTATAAATTATATAATACAGTCATCTTTGTGGAGATGAAGTCTTGTCGACTGATATTCTATGTAACATACATAATATGATGTCTTTTATTGACAACATAAAACACTTTTGTAAAAAAAATCCAAGGAAATTGGTAGTATGATGCCGTTGTTAATAAAAACGTACAACTGATGCATCATACGATATGTACATTGCCTGTCTCTTATTTCAAATCAAACGGATATGCAATTTATGACCTCAATTTCTAAAACGAATTTCTCTTCACTTAATTGCAGCAAGACTTGAGTAGGTACTTAAGAAGTACTGAGATGTATGAGTGGAGTACTCTGTAATACACGTTTATTGATAATATATTATGTGACATGAGAGAAAAGTGGCAATCAATTGGAAAGCTGCCACATTGTAGATTGCTCTTATATTAAATGCGATAACTTCTAATCGATTCAATATTTAAAGAGAATATCTAAATGCAATTAAATTGTCAATAAGTTATACGTTCGCCTCCGTAGTGTAATGGTCAGCACGCTCGGCTACCGTTCTGGAGGTCCCAGGTTCGATTCCCAGGGGGGTCAAATAAATAAAAGTGATTTTTTCACTTATTTTTTTGACTTATGTGATTATATGATTTATTCAATATTACCCTGGACTGGTACCTGAAGCGGAGGGCTGATCACCTTTCCTTCATGTGTAAACGATCAAGATAACACTGCGTTTGTATTACGCAGTGCCCTATGCACCATTGGGGTGCGGATAAAGGGTTTTATATTATATATATAATTTTCAATTGGTTATATATTTTGATAAAGCGAAATACCATATACTTTTAATGTAAATGTAATTTTCTATGGCACAATTAATATGGGAGTCGATCACTGCGATATATCATTCCGAACAGTTTTAATTTGTTGCCGACGGATGTTAGAGATCAAAATAAAATATGGAACAAAGGCAAAATAAAGGAATGGGTGAATGATCAACAGATAATTTTATGAAAATTGTAAAATGTTTATATTCTTAATTTTTCTCTCTTTTTTGTATGTATATAAGGTTAAAATGGTTAAAAACAATAAAAAAATGTATTCAAAAGAACTCCACCGACAAGACACACAAGGTGTCTTGGTGGATATCTGCATTTTTTTTGTAAATGTGTTTAAAACTTCATTTATATAAATGTATACAATTTATGTTGATAAAAAATTTAAAAATTTAAAAAAATAATAAATTTATATAATATAGTTACAAAACATTACTTTTGATTTTATTTTCTAGATATTTCTACTTTTAACATACCTATCTTAAACTAGTTCCACTATGCCTTTTCTAAAAAGAGACTAGGCTCTTTTGCTTATTTAGTATTTATCATCAAGTTATAATAATAATACAAAATTATTTGTATTATTTGTGTTTTGAAAAAATGTGAAAAAGGCATTTGATTTATTTTTAGAATCTCCATATCTTCTTTTTTTAATAAATATTTGAACTTCTGTTGGAATTATTCGGTGTTGAAGAAATAGTGGTATTTACTAAGAAAAAGTGGTTTATGTAAATGAAAAATGGACCACAAAGTGACTGTCGAATCAATTAATGATAATTATTATTTGATTTATTCGAATATTTTAATATGATGAATATAATCCACATGATTCAATATCTATTGTGGCAAAAAAATGCGAGGATTCCGAGTCCTGACCGAGGCAGCCAGCATCCATGACTTTACAGTGTTTAAACGCATCCAGTCTGGTTGGAGGAAGCTTAAAGCTCAGCGAGTCATGTTAGTAACAACCTTGAGGTCGTCCGCGGTCGTGCAGTTTGTAACCGCTTACAATTAGCGTCTCAGCCTGCGGTGTCGCGCCGTGGTTTGTTTATCAACAGGACCTTGCTCCTCTATATATAAATCCAGGGGATATAAATCCAGGACGCCTGGAAACTAATTCACAGCACAGATAGGATAATATGGGCATAATGTTTTTGGAGTGTTAATCCTTGTTCGCAAATCTGAGTTATCCACTCAGGAGTTATTATTACATTTAGACAACTCAACATAAATGAACGAGAATAGCTGGCATATGACGCGACGTATGAATCATATCATATAAGAAAATGAGAAAAGAAATAACTCATCGGGAATATTTTATATATTTATATATATATATATATATATATATATATATATATATATATATATATATATATATATATATATATATATATATATATATATATATATATATATATATATATATATATATATATATATATATATATTTATATATATATATATATATATATATATATAAATATATACATACATATATGTATATATATATATATATATATATATATATATATATATATATATATATATATATATATATTTATATTAATATATATATATATATATATATATATTTATATATATATATATATATATATATATATATATATATATATATATATATATAAATATATATATATATATATATATATATATATATATATATATATATATATATATATATATATATATATATAATATATATATATATAAATATATATATATATATATATATATATATATATATATATATATATATATATATATATATATATATATATATATATATATATATACATGTATATATATATTTATGAATTTCTCGATCTTTCACGAAAATCTAACATTATTTTATTTATTTCGCTAACATCAAAGTATGCTGTTTTTACTACATAGATAAAATTAATTTTTGAAAAATGATGGTTCTAGCTAAGGCTAATGTGACAATATGAATTGTCTGCTAATGTAAAATGCGAATAAAAAATGTGTTCTCGTTTACAGTAAAAATCAATTAAAATTCTTCATTTTCAGCATATTTTAATGGAAGAGCTTTTCTTGATATTTTTTTTGATAATCACCCATTTGCGTAAAATAAAACATTAAAATACTATCCTTTCTTATTTCTGTTAAATTAATTATCAGATTTCAATACGTAAAGGGTTATTCGTTTCAAAAACTCCTCAAATTCTAGGAATAAACTTGTGACAGGTGTGTAGCTGTGCAGAAAGGACTTAAGAGTAATGCATTATTCTTTTTTTATTGACAGTTTATTATTATTCTCACAAAACAATTTATTCAAAACTGTTTATTTATTTATGTATAATCGATAGATTTGTTGACATTTTTTTTCTTATACTAGACTTATACCTTATCTTCTTCAGGGATATATATATATATATATATATATATATATATATATATATATATATATATATATATATATATATATATATATGTATATATATATATATATATATATATATATATATATACATATAAATATATACATACATATATATTTATATATATATAAACACACACACACACACACACATATATATATATATATATATATATATATATATATATATATATATATATATATATATATGTGTGTGTGTGTGTATGTGTGTATAGCGTATATGTATATTATTTCTTGGTACAATTTCCGTTTACTAAGTAACCTTATCTCATAAAATATTATCGCCGTTTTACGCCATCTTTGTAATAATTACACAACATTTTATCTTTCAACTGCGTTCTCTTTCAGCTTCGTTTGAGTCGTAAAAACCATAAACTAAGGTGTGAATCTCGTAGATAAAATTGTTGGTGAATGTTTATGATGAACTCGCATCATTATTTATTATTATTTTATACAAGCTGTACCCAACCACTTGTTACTGTGGCTCAGTCTAGTTAAATTGAAAAGAAAGAAAATATAACACACAATTGAATAAAATAAATCTTAAATCAACAAATACAATACAAAACTTAAATCTAAATTAAATAAATGTGGAAAAAACTACTAAGTTGCTATCTTATTGTAATATCTCTCACTTCTTTCAAGAACGTCATAAATAAAAAAACTTGTTGTTTCAGGAGAACGTTTTAAAAGTTTAAAAATATTTAGTTTATTTAAAAAATAATTAAACAATAATTTTTCTTTAAAATGCAAAAACAACATTTTCTGCCCTGTGGCGGGTAAATATTAGGTTTAAATAATGCCTCTTTTGATGGGATATAGTACATTTTCTGGGCATTCCGAAAACATGCATAACTGAAAATTGACGATTTTTTATTTATGACGTTCTTGAAAGGAGTGAGCGATATGTTTAACAGTTTTTGTGTGTGAATAAGAGGGAAAACGGATAACAACGAATATAAAAATAAAACGGCTCATAATAATAAAATAAATAATTCATTGTGTTGCACTTGATTGTGGAAAATGATACCCACTAATCAATTCCATCTTCCGTCATAAAGCTTTATCAACATTCCTTATCGAGAGTGTCGATAATCGTGCAATTTTATCGTTAGTTTTTTTCTTCATGATCGCTGTCTCATTCCCTTCCCACGGAATCTATGCGCTGATGTTATGGAAGTGCTCGACTTATACATATTCTTATGGTGTGATATCTTCAGTGGACATTGTATAATACATAAGCAGGGTTTTTTATTTGGAGATGTCTTGCATGGTGTTGTCATTGACATTAGAAACATGTATCCACTTAAGCTTGAAAGAGTTTACTATTACTATTTAAAATATGTTTTATTTTAAACAACACACATGCTCGTATATATATATATATATATATATATATATATATATATATATATATATATATATATATATATATATATATATATATATATACATATTAAATTGGGAAAATTGAAAGCTTCCAAACATAAAATTACAGTTAATTCTAAAGCGCCTTTAGATGATTTTTCAGGAAAACAGCGCTTTATAAACTGGTCATATTTATTTTTATAATTATTATTTATGTTGCAAATACATAAATATTTTTAAATTATTTATGATAAAACTATATGGCGATTTTGAAAAGTTGTTTCTATAATGGTTAAAAAAATTGAATTAAAAAAAATATATATTCTCAATATATTTTTTATTGACTCTCCTGGTAAAAATTCTAAATTATTTTGGATTTGAAACATTTGAGTGTGTCCAATTCATTGTTCACAAATCTAGATTTCCCACTCAGGAGCTTTATAAGGGTATCTGCTGAAAAATATAATAAAATCACTTTAAAACTCTACTTCAATACTACCGGCTTCGCAATAACCATTCCTTCGTCAGGCCAACTATAGACTATATATAAGTCACCAACAATAAGTAATTGACTGTAGTGTACTGTTGGTCTGATGCAGAAATGGTTATTCTGAAACCGGTAATCTTGAAATAGATTTTTGAGTGGTATTATACAAAGTGAACGATAAATGATATACTTTGTATGTTAATTTTTTGGTATGGTAATATAACACTCTTTATCATTCATCGTTCACTTTATGTAATACCAAAAGTGGTATTACGCAAAGTGAACGATTAATGATAAAGATAGGGAGATTCTTATATTACCACACCACAAAGTTAATAATGCTTTTATCATACAAAATAGACATTTATAAAATTCTAAACCTTCTTCAAGCCCTTATTCACACACAATGGTGCATAGAGCACTGCATCATATAAACTCATTGTTTTCTTGATCGCAAAAACACGATCGCGAAAGGATAGGTGATCAGCCCTCGCATTTTCTAGGGAATTTTCACTTTTAAGTAAGAAATAATAAATTATTAACAAATTATATTTTTTTGTAGTAAACGTCGTCGAAGCGCTTCAGGAATTTTGGCAAATGAAGCAAGCGAGAGGAGCAGAACTCAGAAACGGAGCGGTAGTCATATACGAATCCGTTCCCGCGACAGCCCAACCCTATATCTGTTACGTCACTCTTCCTGGAGGGTCCTGTTTTGGGAGTTTTCAGGTGAGCTATCATCAACTTATTATCAAAACCCAATATTTAATACTTATATATTTAAACATATTTTTAAATGTATAACATGATACTACAAACAACAACAAGAAGGAAAAGTCCCTCTCCAAGTACACGACCTCAGCTTCTTTTTTGGAGAGGCTCAGCTGACTAAAATTATAAGAATGTATTAAGTGGAAATGTATAGAATTGTTTTAATTAGTATAATAATTGTATTAGAATTCAATTGAAAAAAAGAATAAATAAAAAAAAACACATTTCAAAAAACTCAAAAACACATTAGGTACGCGCCAGGCGTGTACATCCAACATTTCCCCCAGTGCGGAATACGCACTAGGCGCGTATGGCTAATAAGAATGAGTCAAATGTCTTAATTGTGTTAATATACCCAAACAGTCTTGACACAATATTTGAATATAACATTTTGAGTGTGTTCAAATACTTGGTCACAAATATTGGTTTTCTCCAATAAGGAGTTAAATCTGGATCATCTCCAATTTTAGCTAGTTTTTAAATTATTTTTTGACATCTCAACACACGTGAAGAAGAAGAGTATGAAAATCTGGGAATTTACAGGGCTTACGACCGTCATAGGCTTGGTCAAGTAATCACTTTACACAGTGTAACATTCACCAATTCTACCCATGATTGACAACCACACTACTACATAATATGAATTAATAATAGTAGATCGAATAGTTTATTTTATATTTTCTTTAATTTCAGTTTTTTTTTAATTTCTCCTCGTTTTTCTATCTCCTCTCATATCTTGTGTCGGGTTGTGGCCCGTGGTTAGTGTCACGGACTCTTGAGTCAGAGTTTCTCGGTTCGAACCTCTACCACAATTTGATACCTATTTCTAATAATATGAGCCACTTTGACTCACAGAAATAGAATGATATTGAAGTATTTTTGTAAATAAAAAAAAAACACAAATATTTCTCTTTTTTTAAAAAAACATTTATTTATTACTATTACAATATATTTTGTTTGTTAGAGCCAAAATCACCCGTAAACGAATGGAGACTTAAAATAATAAAAAATTGAAGAGAAAAAAAATAATAAAATAAAAAATTCAAAACTAAACTGGGACAAAATACGCCTTGCGTAGTTCCTCGAAGTGTGTAGTCATGGTAATGTCACGTTTTGTGTTGAACATAACTTTTATTAGGCATTAAAACTAAGCTTGAGGCTATGGAAAAGCAATCTAAGTGGAATAAACGTCATTTTAGTGCCTAACTGCCTTCAAGCCGTTGTTCAATGCAATTCAGATTCTAACGCTGGCGGTGTGTGGCCCTTAAGTATTTATAACCCTTCAGGAAATCGCTAACAAAGGAATAAATATAAATTGGATAGTAAACATTACTATTTTAATCGAATAATAGAATTCCATTTCATGAAATATTCCCACACGAATGAAATGAAATACAACTCCGTTGCGAAAATTGGTTCATGAAAAATAAAGTTCTATCGTCTATACTTGACCTTACGAGGAAATAGTTATTTTGAACCAGGAGTCGTGAAGTAGATTTTTCAGTGGTATTACATAAAGTGAGCGATGAAATAAGAAAAGTGTTATATTACCAAATCACAATGTGGAAAAAAGCATGAAAAATACAAAAAATGGGAATTGCACAATTTTTTTTAAATATAACTTTAAATAGAAATTTTTAAATATGACTTTAATAAAAAAAATTTAAATATAAATTTATAGAAAGCGTAACCAGTGCAGTTGAATGTGTGAACTTAGAAATTAAAAAAAATAGTCCCACTTTTAAAAATTAGTAAATGAGTTTTTCTTATCATCGTACATTTTACGACAGTCCAGTATTAAAGTACATTGAGGTCCTGTAGTCTAGGGTCAACAAAGTAATATTAATAATTTTTATTCGTGTAATATTCATACATTCATTTTATCTGGATGTTTTAATGTTGATGATAGAATTGCCCCACGAAAGCGGAAGCTCGCAGAAGTGCGGCCAAGATAGCCCTGATGAACAGCGTATTCAACGAGCACCCCAGTCGGAGGATCAGCGATGACTTCATCGAGAAGGCTGTGGCGGAGGCGAGAGCGAGCTTCAAGGGAGGACCCGAGGAAGCAGATAGCCCGAACACTGGAATCGGAGCTTTTAGGTAACAAAAAAATGCACCCTTAATTAAAACAGCAGTAATTTGTAATTTATGTCTTTTATTATAAATGGTCAAATTATGAATGGACAAACACTGTCTACCCTCTGATTACAAACATATATTGAAAGCTGCCCCACCGCATGCCCAGATCTGATTCAGAAGCATCTAGGCTTCCTGACAGATCTGCTTTTGCTAAGCAATTTTTTTTTTTAAACTATGTTGCGAAATTTATTGAAAATTTGAAACAATATAAAATTATATGCCCACACTAGATTATTCTTCCTGTTCCCAACTAAAATTTATTTCACGTAAAATTTGCATGTGATTAACATTTTTTGAGTAGTTTTATACTAACATACATTACATAATACAAAGTTTAAGTGGAAAGATTTGCAGTCTGAGCTTACGGTCAAGTATGTTGTATAGCAATGTTCCGCAAACTTTTTCTGTTCAAGGTACACCTGCCAAATCAAGAATTTTTAGAGGTACACCAAATAAAAAAACAAAATTTATTTTTAATTAATTTATCATTAAAATTAATAAAATCTGAAAAAACATCTATAACATATGATGTTTAATGCGAATTATGAGCCTCCTTAACCGAGCATAGGTGATAAAAATTTGGAGAAATTGTTGAGGAAGGTGCTCTAACATCTTCGTTGTTCGTCCTCGGGCTCTCTTTATTTAATTTTTTATTTAATAGTAGTCTGAATCAAAAATCCTAATTTGCATCGCCTCGCGCTAATAGTTTTTAGGTATTTCTTAGACCTACTTTTAAGAAAAAACTAGACGTTTATCCGCGGCACACCAACTAATCACCACGGTACACCAGCGCGCCGCGGCACACACTTTGCGAAACACTGTTATATAACACCGGGCGTGAGAATGTGGATTGGAGAATGTCCCAGTAGAACAATGCTCATTTTGCACGCGGCGTGAATCGGTAATGTTCTCCCAATAGCCGACAAAAACCCTGCGAATAATCGAAAGTCTGTCGAACATTAAAATTTCATGTACCGCATTCGAACGTCCTGTAAAACGCTCACGGATATTAGCACATGACATTGAATTTTGATTAAACATGTTGAGAATGATGAAATGATAGTAGGTTGAATGCAGTAAAAATGCGATCTCTCATACGAATGAGCGGCAAAACGATACATATGATTAAATCGATTATATCGTTCGAATGGTGATATGTATAAGGAAAGAATGCTTGGCTTATTAACATTAGGTATCGATTACATTTTTTTTAAGTGTCTTCAGATGGTGCATGAAAATCGAATGAGTGATGTACTAAATGTAAGAAAAATTTTGTTAGAAATAAAATGTGGAGCAAAATCGTGAAAAACGTAGGATGATCGAGAATTTAAAACATTTAAAAGTGGCCAGATATTGGAATAATCAGCGAGTATATTTGTAATGTGATCACTTAAACCAGCCAATAATAAGACACTTTTAAACACTCCCTTATCAATAATATTATTCCTTTATCAATATTCTTTGAGAATTCGTTGGTTTATTAACCAAAAGTTATTGTACAGTGTGTAAAGTGATCACTTTAACCAGTCAATACCATGTTGTAAGCCCTGTCCAGATTTTTTTTTATTCCATTATCGATTTTTTTTATAGAAGTAAAAATGTTAATTTTTTTTTTTTTTTAACTTTTTTTTTTAATAAAATTCTTCAGACTTGTTATTGACCAAAATGTGTATTATTTGCAGGTTCATGCTGGAGGCCAACAAGGGTCGCACGATGCTGGAGTTCCAGGAGCTGATGACGGTGTTCCAGCTGCTGCACTGGAACGGCTCCCTGAAGGCCATGCGCGAGCGACAGTGCTCGCGGCAGGAGGTGGTCGCGCACTACTCCAACCGCGCGCTGGACGACGATATGCGCGCGCAGATGGCGCTCGACTGGACGGCTCGCGAGCGCGAGGCGGCCGGCGCGCTGGCCCGCGAGCTGGCGCGCGCCGAGCGCGAGCTGCGCACGGCGCGCCTCGCCGGCCGCGAGCTGCGCTTCCCGAAAGAAAAGAAGGACATCTTGATGCTCGCGCACGCGCAGTTGAGCGCCGCTGGAAACAGCTAGACGTCCACTATGCACCGAGCACAAACCCGCAGCTTCTACAACTCGCGCGCGCGGCGATCCCCTCGATCAACCGGAATCTTAGGAGAATAGTGAAAATTAATCGATGCGCCGATGTTTTATTACTATGGACATCGTTAAAATAATAAATAGACTGACATATTTTAACTACATCAGGAAAGTGTCTTTTCACGTGATATACATTAGTTAAGTAGGTATCAAAAAATATCAATTTTATGAATCGCACTTTCATTTTAATTCATAGTGTTTTTCATGAGGAATTTTCTACTTTAAGCCGCATGGTTAGGAAAGATTTGTCATAGTAATTCATATAATATATATATATATATATATATATATATATATATATATATATATATATATATATATATATATATATATATATATATATATATATATATATTTATATATATATATATATATATATTTATATATATATATATATATTATATATATATATATATATATATATATATATATATATATATATATATATATATATATATATATATATATATATATATATATATATATATATATATATATATATATATATATATATATATATATATATATATATATATATATATATATATATATATATATAAATCAAATTGGACGTTTAACAAATCAAATAAGATGTTATATTGTATATATGTATGTTCAGATGCACAGGTATACAGAAGTTTAAAAAAAAATTCAGTACTAAATACTTTGAACCATGAGTACTACTTTGAATGTCTTTTTTTTTATTCTTTCTTTAACTTTTTTTATAAAATACGATATAACGTCAAATTTGGTTTTCAAAATGTCAAATTAGTTTTTTAAATAATGAAAAACCGTATAAGTTGGCCTATTTATGATACTTGGCAAAAAATATATCCAAAAAGTTTATTTTTTTTATTATTCGTTTTCAAAACACTTTTTGACCATCAATATCGAGTCAATGTAAGATTAAGTAAAATATTATTAAGTATGTAAATATAATTTTTAATTGAAAAAAAAAACAATAAAGTGATAATAATGCGTACGTTTTATCGAGTCTAGTTATTTAGTGTGAAATAGTTAGATCAATTTTAATATTAGCTAAGTTTTAGCATAAATTTTTATTAAAGAAACAACTTTTCTTCATATCTGTTTTTTAAACTTTCTCATAGTTATAATAATTACAAATAATACCTATACTGATGTAGCATGTTTTTACCCATAAATAAGTCGATAAGAAGTAAAATCAACATACGGCATAGTTTCCCTATTATGAGTTTATTGTACTTACATAGAGATGCTTACACCAACCCTTAGACCTTAATTTCAGCATCATTCTACTGAAATTATGTGATAGTACATATGTTGACACAAATATATGATCGACTAATGTCATCATAACCCAGAAATACGCTATCAGTAACCGTCGTTAATCAGATATGTATGTTTTTTTTTTCTTGAATGTTTTTCGCAGAAACTTTGTGGAATTTGTTTGAAAATTAAGGTTGGAAATTACTTTTCATACTGAAATATGAAAAACAAAATATATTCTAGTGTAAATAACATATTTTTGTTGCAATAGTTTTGCAATGCTATACATTTTAATAATAAATTTATACCCATAAATAACTCTTAACCAGTTCAAAGCTTTCTAAAGTCTTATTTTAAATCTCGGAGTATATTATGAACACTGTCGATATGATTATGCACCATATGATACATATCGTGTCGATAATTTTAACGTAACTTGTATTTCTATTTTTTTTGTATTTTTTAACCTGCTTGTGACAGAATATTAAAATTACCATAAAACAATGGAGTATCTGTGTGTTCCTTTCAAATTAAATATTGAATAATAAATCTTACAACCAATACTTATTGATAATGATATAATACTCCAATATGTCAATAATGGGTAGAATTGGTGAATGTTACACGTGTGTAAAGTGATCACTTAAACCAGCCTATGACGGTCGTAAGCCCAGTAAATGCCCAGACTTCCATATTCTTCTTCATCTTTGATGAGATGTCAAAAAATAATATAATACTCCGTTCGTAAAAAAAAACAATCGAACGCGTAGTATAATAAAATTTTGAAATGAGTTAAATACGTTCAAATAACTTTAAATGAATTGCTGAAATATCAATCTTATCCTATCAAAGCATCTCTAATACTTAATTATGAATGAGTAAAAAGGTAGCCAGGTCAAAAAGCGTCCAACATAGAAAGCATGAAAACAGTTAAAATATTTAGTCTATGTGTACTTCTCTTCATACATAATATAACACTTAAGAAAGAATATCATTGTTTCCCAATTTCAGCGTCTAATTATTTATTGAAATAAGTTGAATTATGATTTGCGCTTTCAGTGGCGATTTTCCGTGACATCTGGTGGGCTAAAAACGCATTATTGAAAAGTTGTAATTTGATCCTTTTAAATCCTGAAAATCTGAAAAAAATACCAGACTATTACAATAAAATATAATATTGCAGCTATACATCAGTATAATGATTGAAATAGTTGTATGTAATTGCGTAATAAAATGTTGAACTTTTTATACAATTTAATAAAATGATTTGCTTCTTTTATTCCTTTATTATATACATTCTATAATTTTTTTAACACTTTTACATCTTAACAAATTCTTTAATTATTTTAATGAATTTAACACTCTCAATGGTTAGCATTTTTTTTATAAATTGTAGCAAAATATTTTTACTATGTTATAAAAAATCCTTTACTCTTAAGCTGTTTATTTTTTTATTTTCTACAGCTTATACAATAGTTTTTTTTTACGTAAATTGTGCAACGAAATCTTTAGAAAGCGTATTTATATTTCATTCCCATTTTGTTTTAATATATTTTAAGACTTAAATACATCAACCCTTTGCCTGCGGAATTTTAAATCAAAACATTTAACCCCAAGTCGATCCTTCTAGCTGTAAGAATATTTCATAGTTGTAATCCTAGATAATTAACATAGTGTTATAAAATTACGTTAAGTTCATATAATATTTGTTTTATTATCATGATCTCACCTACTTGTCACAAAATTATGCTTTTATATATTATAATTTAAATTTAATTCTCCATTACAAGTACGTTTGGAATTAAAGTTACAAAATTATTTGATATTTTTGTTAAGAGAATTTGTTGATGTTAATTTTTTGTTTGCAGAACTTTTTCAGTTTTTGTTCATTTTATCTTTCAGATTATTTTCAATGACTAAAAAATACAACTTTATTAAAGAAACAACGATATATATGCAATGTTAATCATATATATATATATATATATATATATATATATATATATATATATATATATATATATATATATATATATATATATATATATATATATATATATATATATATATATATATATATATATATATATATATATATATATATATATATATATATGCGTGTACGTTTTTTTCTTATCGATGTAAAATCGTATATATTAAAACGACTGTTATTTTTATATTTGCATTCATTTTCCCATATTTTTGTTGAAATAAATTATATGAATTATATTATCTTTAAAGCGATGTAAACTTCTAATATTTAATTATGTATATTTTTCATTTATTTTGTCGTTTGCTTTTTGTTTAATGTTATGTTTTTCGTGAAAAATAATAAATGAAGTCAAGTATAAATAATAAAACATTATTCTAAATTTTGTGTTTCATTTATTTCCCCAACAATTTCATTAAAAACTAATCATAATTCATTACTTGAATTCTCACCTCCAAAAAGTTCTGACCTGGCAGGGTTAGATTTTTTTTACTACACTATCTAAACTGAATGATGCTGTTTTTTGTTATCATTTTAAAAAATTAAAATGCAATTCTAATCAAATAATATTCTATAATTCAAATAATATTTTATAATTTCTAAAATTTTGTATCGCATTGAAGATTTATATCTTTCCAAAACGGAACTTCATCGATAATGACCTGAATCATTTGTAAGCAGAACACACCATCTAATCAAATATCGCTCACTCCTTTCAAGAACGTCAAAAATCAAAAAAGTTGATTTTTCAGGAGAACGTTTTTAAAGTTAATAAATAAAATACAATTTATTAAAAATAAATATCAAGCCACTTATTAAACTTTTTACTGTGCAACAGATCTTTTTAGGTTAAACCTGAAGGTTTCTTCTCCATTCTCTTGTACGACTACGATATGTGAAAGAGGCGAAGATAGTTTGCGAAGATATTTATGTGGCGTTCTATTCTCCCTGCCTACCTTTGAGAATGTTTGTATCCTCTTGATCTCTGAAAAAGAAATAAATTCAAAAGAAATAAAAAACCAAATAATATTTGTTGAGAAACTATATCGTTGTAGCTTTATTTAATTATATTAATGCTACGATATAGTTTATTCGACATCTATTTTACTCGTCCAGCGACTTGGTTTCATCGTTACCGACATCATCAAACTGGTATTCATATATGTATGGTATTAAAAGACATCACACCAGTCGCTTGTCGAATAAAATAAAAGTTGAAAAAAATATGAACATAGTTGTTGTTTTATTATATAAAATAAAGTTCAACCAAGAAATGCCAGTACAAAACATAGATCCATACAAAGATTATGACATATCGCTGAATTTTTTCAACAACTTCAAATATCAAAAAAAAATATTTTTCAGGAGATCGTTTTGAAAGTATAAGAATATAATAAAATGTTTTAAAAATAAGTTTTAAGCCACTTATTGAACGTTTTACTGTGAAACAGATCTTTTTAGGTCAAACCTGAAGGTTTTTTCTCCATTTGAAAAATACTTAGTATATATTTTTTTTAAATCAAACAATACCTATTCTTCAAAATGCAACAATAAACACTTTTTCCCCTTTAGCGGGTAAATATTAAGTTAAAAATATGCCGCTTTTGCTGAGATATAATACATTTTCTGGCCATTCCGAAAACATGCACAACTGAAAATTGACGATTTTTGACATATGACGTTGTTGAAAAGAGTGAGCGAGGAGTGATATGTGATAATATATTATCAACTATATATTTTTTTTAAATCGGAAAAAGAACGATGAGTAGTTGACTGTAAAATTTGTTCATCATTGCACCTGTTCATACAGTGGTACTTGTGATATCACGAGTAATGGATGTGTCTTCTAAAAACTGAGTTGCACTCTCCTTAGAATCTAAATCGGATTTAAAATTACTTTTTTTAATCCGAATTCTAGAAAAAATTTTGACTATCAATGTGTAAAATGACCTTTTTTGCTTTTTCACTGTTGAGTTTTTATATATATAGGTATATATATTTTTTACATTATAACAAAAAGTAAATCGATCTTAGAAAATATCCCACATAATAATAACTTTTCACTTTTCTTTGTACACCACCCTCAAAGCGAAAACATTAAGTCCTTACTACGTATATATGTAATTCTAATATTGTTTTTTTAAACAGTCCTAATAATTCTACGATAACACTCTCCTATATCATTCATCGTTCACTGTGTGTAGTAACACATTAATTCTACGACGTTTAATTTACTTTATTCTCACTTTTTAAACATCGAGATTCCTAATTCCTGGATAAAAATATACTCTCGTGAAACTTAATTTTTTTGAATTATTTTGTAATTCGACTAGATATTGACCTGGCAACATCCATAATATTGACTATGACCTCAGAAAAAAACATACATCGTCAAAAATGCTGAACTCAAATTTGGCATACAGACTACCTGATATGAATCAAAGACTCTGGATAAAAAGACACCCAATCATCCAATATTTCTTAATTTTTTAGATTCCTTGTCTATTATAACACATGACTGAAGTAAAAACTACCCTTTGAAAAAAGTGATGTATCCTGTAAAAATATTATTTTTTCCTACGTGTGTTGTTTTTGTTACAAATTATACAATTTAGTAGATACATATTTACACTACCCAGAGTTATTTAAAGATATCGCTCACTCCTTTCAAGAACGTCATAAAACAAAAATTGTAAATTTTTAGTTGTGCATGTTTTTGGAATGCCCAGAAAATGTACTATATCCCAGCAAAAGAGCCATATTTTAAACTTAATATTTACCCGCTACAGGGCAGAATGTGTTGTTTTTGCATTTTGAAGAAAAGATATTGTTTAATTATTTTTTTAAATTTACTAAATATTTTTCAAATGGAGAAAAATCTTTCAGGTTTTACCTTAAAAGATCTGTTGCACAGTAAAAATTTCAATAAGTGGCTTGATATTTATTTTTAATAAATTGTATTACATTTTTAAACTTTAAAAACGTTCTCCTGAAAAATCTAGTTTTTTGATATATGACGTTCTTGAAAGGAGTGAGTGATTATATTAAACATTAAAATAGACTCACAAAGTAAGTATTGAAATAAGCGAGTGACATAAATGAATGAGAATATGAATTTAAACCAGCCTATGACATGTCATAAGCCCATTACATACGACTTCATATTTGTTGGGATATCAAAAGGTAGTATTCGATTCTATTCATTTTTAATTTAAGTTTTACTTAGTGTATATCACTATTTCTGAAAATCTATTGTGACACGTGTTTCGATGCATTCCGCATCATTTTTAAACACCGTATTTTAAGAAATACTGGTATTTACCAAGTAAATTCAATATGGATAGATTTTACCACAAAGTGACAGAAAAATTAATGAAATTCGATTCAATTATTAATAGTCTCTCATTAGTGCGTCGACAACGGCGCAACAAAGTTGCGTCGAATTCGATATTCCGAAATTTAATAATAAAAAAAATCCTCCCAATCATCTCATTTAACTGGTAAAATCGCAAAAAATGGTCGAATTAATGAATAAATTGTTCGGGATGGCATTGCGGCATGACTGACGTGGAAAATGTGCGCAGAAGTTGAATCAGGGTGTGCCAATTACAGCGGCAGCGCGCAAGAAACGCTGCTCCCTGCGCATGCGCATGTCGGTATCCGGTATCCGATATCCGCGGGTCGGGATCCGGATCCAGCTCCCGGAGAGCCCGGAGCCCGGCGAGAAGGGTGACTACTCCGTGCGGCGCCCGAGTACTGCCCTTGCAAACTGCCTAATACTTGAATCACGGAGTCAATGTTTTGACTAACCAAAAGAAATAAGTTCGCTACCAATATTTAATGTGAGAAAATGAAGCATGGAGTTGGCAAAAGAATAATGAAAGTTAACTGAAAGCATACGAAATGCAATTTCTCAGACGAGTGTGCTGAGCTCGAAATTATATATATATATATATATATATATATATATATATATATATATATATATATATATATATATATATATATATAAATGTATATATATATATATACATATATATTTATATATATATATATAAATATATATATATATATATATATATATATATATATATATATATATATATATATATATATATATATATATATATATATATATATATATATAACATTGTTTTCAGGTGAGAATGGAAGTATTAATGAATGAATAGAAATTAAAATGGTTAATGTTAATGTGTAGTGGCTAGATGTGTGAACTAGGATTTGGACACATGCAAAATATTGTAATCCTTAATCCACAGTTTTCAGTGTTTTCCTTGAATTTCACTTGAGAACCGTTTTTAATAAATGTAAATACTAAGAATATAGCTCTGTTTGAAAATCTCGTTTATATTAACCTTATAAGAAAAAGCCCATATATAATATAAATGCAGGGAAAAGCCCATATATAATTGTGAGAAAAAGCCCATTTATAAATGATTTAATGCCAATTTAGGATGTTAGCCAAAAACCCACGACTTCTGAAACCTGAACGGGCTGAATCTTATGAGACGACAACGCTCTAGCCTATAAAATAATAATCGTTTCAAAAGTATCTGTGTAATGATAAAAATATTTTGAAAATGAAAACTAAACATTGTTTTTTAAATTCGAGTGTGTAAACTTTTCGGCGGGAAACTGAATTTCGCTTGGTGACAGGTTACCAACGCATAAAAAATATCACTCGCTTTCCACTGGGTTTGGTGGAGGGGAATGCGTCCCAAATAATTCTAGCGGGGACGGGGGGCGGGGGTGAGGGGCCGCCTGGGAACCGAGGCTGGCACAATTGAAAGCCCAATTCTCGGAAAAGGGCGATCAATTAAATGCAAAAAGAGTCCGTCACAAGTCGCCGCCGACACCGGTAGCCATCTTGGATTAGAGGCGAGCGGTGACAGCTAAAGCGGAGCCCAGTGGACATTTGTGACAGCTATGGTCTTATCGCTTTTTTAGGGTTCCCGATACTTCCCAGGCCTCCCTGTTTTCGCATTCATTAAGCGCCACAATACGCGCTTTCTCTAAACTTCTGGTCTCTACTACATATATCTTTACAACAGCCACTGCCATTGGTGTATGGAGATTCAATACCATGGGGGTCTATTCCGAAGGGAAATCTGTTTTACATGAAGCATGGATTACTTCCATATTTATTTATAATTAAACACTTGTGTAACCACTTCATGAATTTTATTTCAATACACACGACAAGTTTCGAAAACTAACAGACGTTTTGATGTACAAGTTAAACATAAAACTGTATACTTCTATATTTAACGACTTTGATATTTCAAAGCCGTTTTTTGTCAAACCGTATAGCTAAAGATGCCGATTAAAAAAACTGCAATGATTATTTATTTTAATTAATTGATTCGGCAACTTTTAGGTATTAAATATTAACTTTTAATTTATGTTTTACCAAAACAAAAACCACTATTTCTAACATCTATTTACCAAGTAAAACTTTATTTCAAAAAAATTATTTTATTCCAAACTAAAAACTAACTAGCTATCTAAGTAGGGGTAGGGAGACAAAATTGAAATCCAAATTAGTCTGCCTTTAAAAACAATCTTTGTCCCTTCCACATCAATGCATATCCACATATATACCCGGCGATTATTTCAAATAATTACCTGATTAGTTTCAAGTATTAGAAATACTTGATTACGCCAAATTTTCCACGGTCTTCATTTTATGTTTATCTTTGTGTTATGGTAATATAACATTCTAATAATAATTTACCTTACCTCTTTACATTTTAAGTGGTATTACACAAAACAAACGATGAATTATCATACAGAAGAGTGTTAATAAAGTATATGTATAAATATAATGTATGTCCGCCTCCGTAGTGTAATGGTCAGTACGCTCGGCTACCATGCTACTCGGAGGTCCCGGGTTCGATTCCCAGGGGGGGGGTCAAATAAATATTTGTGATTTTTCACAGTAATATTTATTCCATATAACCCTGGACTGGTACCTGAAGTGGAGGGCTGATCACCTTTCCTTCATGTGTTAATGATCAAGATAACACTGCGTTTAAATGATGCAGTGCCCTATGCACCATAGGGTGAGGATAAAGGTTTGAATTAAAATAAATATAATAAAGTATGTGTATAAATAAAACACTATGTCAAGTTAAGCTTCTCTAAATCCTCGCATTTTCTTTCCTTTAGAATACACCCCAATCAAGTTCTCTAAAGAGATGCGTTTTGGTTTAGATACGATGTACTTTAAATGTTTTTTTTAATCAATCAACGGAAAAAAGTCGAGAAAAAGGGTTTTTATTTATATTTGCACTAGATTTTTAGTAATATGTACATATATGCTAGTATTAACGCTTCTTTTAAAGGAGTCATTATTTTGATTTTATAATTCAAAAACTACTAATCACGCAGATCAGTGCTCAAATTTAGTTTTGCATATTGCATATTTCTCGCTTCTATATACATATATACTTTTTGATGTCTATAAGGAAACCTATCCACCATATTTTTATTTTTTATTAAGTGAAATATTCCTTAACTGGAAAAATCTATTTTTGCAACTCAAACATTTATTATTTTCTAATCATAAATTTACTTGATTTGCCACATTGTGACAATTATTTTAAGAATAGCATTTATGCGTATTCACAGTTGCTTTAAAAATTAACATTGTTAAGGAAAGCTTAACAAGTATTTAAATACAAAAAGTGCATTTCGAATATAATTGTGCTTATTATATTTTGGATAAAAAATATAATTAGCTCAATGAGTAGAAAGCTCTCTTTGTCTCGGTGTACGAAGCTCGCAATAACATCATTGTTTGGCTTTAAAAGTGGAACGGTTGCTTCGTTCGCGAGATACCTGTCATCCGCTCTTAGTAAATCATTTTTTGTCAACTGGGTCCTCTGGTCGTCCGCATATTTATCATTGCAAATGTGGACAATTCAAATCATTAATTTAAAATAAATATAATAATACATGCATTGAAATTCTTTTAAAAAAATATTCAAAGTGCTTATTGGTGATATTATTTTTCTATAAATAGTTTTTTACATTTAATTTATTTCTGAATTTCAAATATTAAAAAAAAAACAGAAAATAAATGAAACCTTTATATAATAAATTAAAACATACATACCATAAATGTGTAACAGTAATAAATGTAAAACAAATATCTGATTTCCTTATACATAAAAGTATTTTTCAACCATCATTGAACTCAACGTATCATCATTGAGTCGGCTATTAAGTTTATTAGCAAAGATCCTCATAACATAAAATGCTCGTTGATTTTCTACCAAAATTTGTCGAAATGTATTTAAAGATCTGAAAAACTCATCTAGCATTTCAGATCGCATGTGGTGTTGTAACCACAAAGTTAACAATGCTTTTAAAACACAAAATATATTAAATTTGGTTTATTTAAACATTAGAGTAATAAAATACCAATTATTTACATTAAAAGATCTTTTTATCTCTACCCACAACCATCGTTCACTCATGTTTAACAGAACCCCTATGACGAAGGATCCATTATTTCAAATTTCGCACATTTTTTTCTACCAATAGATTTCAACACAAATTACAATATGGCGTTTTCATTCGCCTCCACAGGCATCGAAAAACTCTTTAACTCTTGGCGATGAAAGGAGCGCAGAGTTTGCAGGAGGACATCGGTGTGTAGTTCGCACATTCGGTGGGACGGATTGATCCAAAGTCATAAATCTTTGAGACCAGCCCTGTAATTTTATATGGAATGTTGTCCAGAAGCTCTGGAGACGGTAGGGGTGGAGGGGCGGGGGGAGGGGGGGTCTCAGAGGACGCAGCCTCAGACAGACAGATGTGCAAATATGTCTTCCGGCGCATGATCGCCATAATCTAATGACTAGCCAATGATTAAATGGGTAATAATGACTGCGAAATCGGAGGCAGGACGAGGGTGCTTTAACCGGGGCGTCTGTCCCCCAATAGAACGCTAAATAGTGCCAAAATAGCTAGAAAATAGTCCCAACATAACTCAAAAATTAAATAAAATTCAATTCATATTAAAATTGAAAATTAAATTCAATACTTAAACATAATATTTTCCCAAAAGCAATTTTTTTAAAGCATGACATGATGTTCCCAATGAGTAAATTGAATTTAATGAAATAATACGAAAAATTTGTTTTTAACCACTCTTTCCTTACTTTTGGTACTTTTTTCTCCAACCTGTTTCGACAAACACCTTGTTATCTTCAGGGATGGATACGTATCATCCCTTAAGATGACAAGGCGCTTGTTGAAACCAGTTGGAGAAAAAATATTTAAAAAAAGTAATTAAAAACAAATTAAAGTTATTGATTTATTTGAAAAAGTTTATCAATGTGCCACAAAGTATCTGTAAAAAGCATTAAAAAAAAGGAATTAAATTTTTTACTTTTTTTTCAATCAAAATTCTGTTACATATACAACAAGGCAGGTGTTGGAATTTTTTTTTTGACAAAATGAATAAGCAAAGAATAAATTTAAGAAGTGTTCAATCATTACATATATCGCTCACTCTTTTCAACAACGTCATATATCAAAAATCGTAAATTTTTAGTTATGCATGTTTTTGGAATGCTCAGAAAATGTACTATATCCCAGCAAAAGCGGCATATTTTAAACATAATATTTACCCGCCATAGGGCAGAAAGTGTTGTTTTGCATTTTGAAGAAAAGGTATTGTTTAATATTTTTTTTAAATAAATTTAATTCTTTTTAAATGGAGAAAAAAACTTTCAGGTTTTACCTAAAAAGACCTGTTGTACAGTAAAAAGTTCAATAAGTGGCTTCATATTTATTTTTAATACATTTTATTATATTCCTTAACTTTAAAAACGATCTCCTGAAAAATCAAGTTTTTTTTAATGAGTTAGCGATATGTTAATTTATATGTAATTTTGATTTTGTAATATTTTTTATTAGAAATCGTTTTTTATGTAAATTCAAAAAGTAAACTTATGAATTCGGAACCGTTGGTCGTCTACTCCTTTTACTGCATTTTATTACATATTACTATTGGAATGTTCTGTATTCTCTGAAATATAAAATTTTCCGAAATTTATTTCTTCACGATATTCAAAAATAACTATCTAACACACCTCTATCACATCGCTTTGGTAGAGAGATTTAGTAATCTAAGAAGCATGGAGGTATTTTCTGTTGAATATCTATTTCAAAACGTGATAAATGGAACAGGGGGGTGATATTCAACCATGGGCCCATATAGGGTTTATAATACCTGGTTCTAGCTCTGGTCAAAAGCACAAGAAGACATTGCAGAGTCGTATTGACTATTCCCTGACTGTGAAATATAGTCAGTGGCAAATAATTCTATATAAATGGTCTGTACTCATACAGGCGACGTCTACGTATGTACATACACGACCTTACTGACTTCACCATTTATCATTGCTTCAAATAGCAAAGCAATCAAGTAATATATTTACCCTTTCTGTTTATCTGCTGCAAAGTTGATAATCAAACGGTGATCACTTTACTAACACCAACAAATACAACAAGGATTTTCTTAAACCATAACTGCATATTCTTGACCCACGAGCCTGTCATGTCGATGGTACTACCATCACTAACGTTTTCGGTAATGAGCTTTTATTAAAATCCAGGTTTCTTGCTTGACTGTTCATTTATTTATTCATACCCCGGATTTTCCCAAGTTTACTTAATTATTTCCAGGAGACCAATAGGAAGCAACCAAAATATCAAAGGTTTTTTTTTGTTTTTAAATATTTTTTGCCTAATATTCTGTTGCACATTCATTTTATGAAACTTTAGTTAGTTTACTAAAGTAAAATTAGAACTTTGTTCTTAACCACATATATTTCTTAGTATTTTTTAGTGTTTAGTATATGTCCATCCCTGAAGATGACAAGTTTCTTGTCGAAAGTGGTTGGAGAAAAGCACCGAAAATAAAAGTGGTTAAAAATAAAATTCTAATTGTATTTTATAATGCTGTTAATTTAATTTTCACTAGGAAAATTCCATTAAATCTCAAAAAGCAATCAGTCGAGAAATTAATGATTTATATTAAATAACTACTTTAATGTGAACATAATTAAAGACCATTGCTTTTACATATGCAACATCCAAAAATTGGTCAAAGTGATTCATTTAGCCTAATGCCGGTCGTTAGCGCTAGAATGCTCCGAATTCAATATTCTTTTGTTTAAAAATGAAAGATATTTCATCTCAAGCTGAGACACCTATAATATTCATATATTATGAAAAGAAATAAGGTTGCAAAATGTGAATAGTTGTATTGGAAAACAGTCGGGCTAAACTTATGCGTCGGACAAGCAACCACATTTCAAAAATGTCTTAACAAATCATTATTCGCGTTGTCCAAGATAAATTAAAGTGGAATCAAAGATACTGCAGTAATTTTCATGTCTTTGTTCCAACAACCGGTCTAGTAGTCACATATTATATCGCACCGTATGACATTTCGCAAAACCTTTTAAAATGGCAAATCTATATCGGGTCCGTACGTTACTCGATACAATGTATCTCTTATTCAAAGTCCTGTGGCCAAGAGAAGCGGCAATAGAAAATCCAATAAATAATCGGCGGAGATAATGGGGGCACTTTATGGCAAGGCTCGCGAAAACAGCAATTAAGATTGAAAGCAGATAGCAGGGGTGAGATACGCAGGAACACGACGGGAAGAAACTCATTTTTTGACTGAAAAAACCCGTTTAATTTTGTATCTTGTTCAAGGGTTTTTAATTTGATAACTGAATAAATAAATGTAAAAAGTACATTAACATTTTTACTACCGCATACGCCACGTTGACATCCTATTTTAGATATTCTACCGCATAAACCACTTTGACGTCCTATTTAAGCCATGCTTTGACATGTCATAAGCCCTGTTAATACCCAGATTTCCATATTCTTCTTCATCTATTTTGAATTGTCAAAATAAATATATAAACATATACATGTATATTTATACATCTAGGCAAAAACACTCGTTCTCTCGCTATAAGCATGAATTTAAACAAATCAACAATTTTAAGTTAGCAATGAAGTTACATGGGTACAATTAATAATTTTATTTTTATGATTTGGCATGTGAGTTTACATAGGATTTTTTTCGTTATTAACATAAAATGTGTTAACTACACATTTATTTAAAAAAAAATTAAACATATACAAAAAAAAATATTGCAGAGACCCACCAAGCCACCTTGTGTGTCTTGTCGGTGGAGTTCTTTTTGCATACATTTTTTTTTGTTTTAACTATTTTAACCTAATATGTACAAACAAAAAAGAGAGAAAATTTGAATTATTTAATTAAAAATTAATAATAATTTAATTGTTAATTAAATATATTTTTTTACAATGTTCGTAAAATTAACTCTTGATCATTTACCCATTCTTTTATTTTGCATTTGTTCCATATTTTATTTTGACGTCTAACATCCGTCATGAGCAAATATCCGGATAATCCGGATATAAGCAAATGGAGCTTACTGCTTGCGTTTGGGGAGGGAGTTTGTTTAAGTAAGATTATTAAAACTGTAATATGTTTTAAGTAACTATATTTTCAAGTAAATCATGAGTGAAAATTCTAGGCAAACACATTTGATTTCCCTCTCACTGTATTGACTTAATTCATACACCTCAAAGAGAGAAACAATTTCAATTTGAGAGTTGAGCAGCCCTGTTATAGAATCACTGCATCCATAAGTGCAAAACAAATCTCTACAAACTGCGGCAATTCCAAATAATGGCGTCTCATTTCAACTTCCCGCGAATCGACGATTAAAATCGCAATCAAACTGAAAACATCCTTGACGCAAATGACGCAATAAAAACTGTATCCTAATTTATTTCCCCCTTCGACGGGATGAACTTCAGCCCTGTGACTTATTTATTATGAGTGAAGAAGTACGATAAACAAATGTTGCGAGAATATTAAAACATGTTGTGTAAATTCAAATTTAAAATTAAAACACTTTTTTAATACCAGTTTTCGTGTATAACTCAATTTTCGGTGCTTTGCCAAAAAAATATCAATTTGAGCTTATTCATGTAAATACCACTTAAAAATAGATTTATATTATCCACTGACACTTCGTGATGGAATTGCATTTTTAATATATTATTAGATTAAAACCAATATTTTTAGCTTTTCCACTTTATTTTTATTTGACCAGCTACCGGGTTTCGTCGTTACCAACATCATCAGACTGGTGGGAGGCTATACAAATTGTTATGTTATATATAAAACAAAGCAGGAGTTGATTACCATGATTTGATTTATATATTATATATATATAACCAGCGACCGGATTTCGTCGGTAACGACGAAATCCGGTCGCTGGTCAAATAAAAATAAAGTGGAAAAGCTAAAAATATTGGTTTTAATCTAATAATGTATTACCACTTAAAAACACTATCAACGGTTTCAGATTAATCATTTCACCATCAAGTCAAATGCATTCTAGATGCAAACCCGTTCGGATGCTTCTTAACTTACAAAAAAACATTTACCCACAATCCAGCCTATGACGGTTGTCAGCCCCGTAAATGCCCAGACTTCCATATTCTTCTTCATCTTTGATGAGATGTCAAATAATTATATAAAAATTGTTAATATAATATTTTTTTTGTCTTCATTTGACCTGATGATGGAGTATATTCATGATTTTTATTAAACTAGCAATCATAAAGTTATGTATATCAGTGGCGTTACACAAAATAAACGGTGAATGATAAGGAGAGTGTTTTATTCAGCTCTGCCCACTTTCCACTTATTTAAAGAACTTATACATTTAGTTCCTATTTTAATGATGTCGGGAGCAGATTGTACAACTCGATTGCAAAACAATCACAGCTTTTTGGACCAAAAGAGGTGTGTTAGATTTTATTTGTGTGTTATATTACCATACCACAGAGTTTACAATGCTTTTAATTTACAAAATAGATCTGAATAACTAACTAACTAACTAACCATCACGCCGCTTCCCCGCAGGGGTAGGCAGAGAGAATCGAACGCCACACCACTCTGTCCTTGCAAACATTCTTTGCCTCCTCTACATTCATGCATCTCCTCATACATACCCGACGATTATTACGACTCCTGACCCGGCCGCTTTCAAGTATTTGACATACCTGATTGTGCCAAGTTTTCCTCGGTCGTCCTCTGCTTCTTTTTCCAACTACATTCGCCTCGATAAAATTAAGAAAGGTGTGTTGAGATGGTTTGGACATGTGGAGCGTATGAGTGAAGAAAGAACGGTTAAACAAATTTATGAGGCGAATGTAGTTGGAAATAGATCTGAATTAGATCGCATTATTCAGCCATGTCGTATTTGAATGCATAAACAATTTTCTTACATTATAATAATGATTATGGAGGTCCCAACCGAAAAGTTACATTTCCAATATAACAAAAAAAAATACTTTAAATGAAAATATATTCTGTTTACTATATTCTATCGAAATCTTTATTAAATGTTGCTACAAAACGTGACCATTCCTGTGTTAAACCAATATGAAATCATTAAAAGCTAGAAGTCCTGATTACATAAAATCATTTTTAATGGAAATGTAAAACACATTATTTTTTTGACATCTCATCAAAGATGAAGAAGAATATGGAAGTCTGGGCATTTTCAGGGCTGACGACCGTCATAGGCTGGTTTAAGTGATCACTTTACACACGTGTAACATTCACCAATTCTAACCATTCTTGACAACAAAAATTAACTTCACTAGAGATATCTATTGGTGAGATGTAAAGAAGCTTTTTACTAAGCAGAAACTCTTATATAAGTATGTGAGGTGAACTTCACTAGAAACATCTATTGGTGAGATGAAAAGAAGCTTTTTATTGAGCAGAAACTCTTTATTAGTATGTGAGGTCCGAATACTGGATTATAATGCAACGTTTTGTAAAGGACCTCCATATTTGTAATTATGTGTATGATGAAATAAATGAATAAATGCGTCGGGTATGCTGACACTGAAACTGCAGGCATTTGGTAAGTTGGCGAAACGCAAGTTTGTCCTGCGGTGAGTAAACCCTGAAGTTGATACATCCGCGGTATGTACCGCTCAATGCACACTCCGGTCTTGTTTTAAATTTGTACAAGTTTTTGTCATCGCTTCATTGTTCTTTGTTTAACACTTCAAAGCACCGATAAATTATAATATTTATATATATATATATATATATATATATATATATATATATATATATATATATATATATATATATATATATATATATATATATATTGCAATGTGGATATTCCTATAAATACATATATGTATATATATATATATATATATATATATATATATATATATATATATATATATATATATATATATATATATATATATATATTGCAATGTGGATATTCCTGTGCCAGAGAAGACGCTTTTACGTAAATTGTAGAAAAAAGCTTTTTACTTAAAAAATACCCCACAGATTCTCTGTACCGTAATCCGAACGCTCCACTAGTTCGGACAGAGGGTAAAATTTCAGCGTTCGGAATATGTAGGTCATGCTTTTTCTGTCATCTCTCCACTGTTGGATGTAAGTCTCTTCAATATTTTTCCATGCCTCTCTTTCGTCGGCCGCTCTTTTCCAATTTTTGTCGGCGACAGGAAATGTGTATTTTTTGGAGTCGACATACTCGGGGTCTTTTTTTTTTATCTCGGGGTCTCCCCGATTTTGGAATTCTGGGTGTCTATCTGTCGGTTCCCTGCCTAGTCATATCAACAGAGCATTACCACTTTGACTTTGGAATAGGATCCATTAAGGGGATAATCGCAAAGACAGAACTCATTCGCCAGCCAACCGTCTTAGAGGTCTTTCAATGTCCGTTTTTTTGTTTTAAGAATGTAAACATTTTTTTGTTTTTTGAATATATATTTAAAAAAAATAGATACTTTTAAATTTCTTACCTTTCAATACCTCTTTTTTTCAAAACCATATAATTATTTCGAAGAAAAACTAATTTCAGTAGAAATACGGTGTTTTAAGAAAAAAATCAATTATGTAAAAAAAAACATGGTTTAGAGAAAATTTAGTTGTGACTTGAACACTGGGCCTTGAATCGATAGGCCAATTTTCAATCCAATAAAAACATGTTCTAAAAGCCCATTCAGTTAATTAGATTTTAAAGACCTCAATTTCATAATTTCCTGTCCTCTATTCGCATATTTCTTTTCAAAATGTGTTGGTTATTTGAATTCGCAACTTGAAAATTCTCGGATCTTCATAAAAAATAACGATTTGAAGATGTGATGGATATTTAAAGGGTTGGAGGGAAGAAGATGATGATGGGAAATGGTCGGGAAGCGAAACCAGTTTGCTTGAATAATAATTGACGTTTTTTTCCCCCAAAAATCGTCAGTGGCCCTTCTTATTTTGGCATCTGTCCAGTATCGGACTATACATCAGATCAAATGAACAATCAATCTCTTGCATATATGAAATAAAATGAAAGGTTCATTGTTATCTCTGACTTCTCAAAATTCAAATAAGATGAACTATCGAACATCCGGAATAAGGATGAAAAAGATCCGTTTATCGAATCAGGTAAAAAAAAACACATAAAAATTCAAATATTCATCTGTTAAAAATTATCAGTAAGCCATTCACTGATTGTCATTCAACGTGTCATTCAAATACGCGCTTGTTTTGTCTATGTAAATAAAAATTATACGATACACACCGATTGCTTTGAAATTTTTGTACAACGTTGAATCAAATACGTTTGATAGATTTAGACTTGAAAATAACTACTTGTTTTTACCTAAATGGCAGCATCATCTGTTGAACGTTGTTTCTTTTTTCTTGCGTTCTTCTTGCGTTGTTACTTCTGTACGACTGGCTGTTGTCAGACGTACAAAAGCAGTATTATCTTTGTCATCAAACACATAAAAGCAAGGTGATAAGTTCGGAACGATATTAAGTATACCATACACTACATACTATTAATGACCCTTTACTGCATCCAATGGTGCATAGCGCACTGCATCAAATTTATAAAAATTGTTTATTATACGAAGGCAAAGTGATTTGGAGTCCATAGTCATATAAAATAAATATTAGGGTGAGAAAAAATATTAATTTATTTAAACCCCATTAGGAATCAAATCCGGGACCCATAACATGTGCTATAATAAATATATATATAAACATATACACTCTGGTAGAGTCTTGAATTTTGTAGCTTTTGTAACATAGTTCAATTTGATTTTTTTTAATTTTTACTTCTAATTTTTATTTTCATTTTTAATTTTTTAAATACTTTAAATTGTTATTACTCTTTTTTTGACAACCAAATTACTATTCTTTGTATATATATTTAACCTGCACCTTTATTTGTTTCTGTAAGCTTGTTGTATTCTCATCTAATTGGTGAAAAACATTCAAACAATTTGTATTGCATTGTATTTCATTTCTTGCAATATGTTTTCATTGTTTGCAAACCCTGAATTAATAAATTAAATCAAATTAAATAAGAAAAAAAACTTTTTTCCCAGAATAAATTGTATAGGCTTATATAGACAGATGATGCATATCGATATAATCTTATGATTTTTAGTAATTAATCGGTTTCAGTGCAAACTGGTCGCGAGACGAGTGCTCTCCTGTCCAACGCCGAAATATCGGCGGGCGCATTGTGGCAGTGAGGACAATGCACACACAAAAGTCAACATCATTGCACTCGGATGTCGCTGGGCAAAAAGTTGCTCCATGGTGCATTGACTTGTGCAAGTCCAAATGTCACATGAGGCGCTCCTTCCGCGGTATAATTTCCCGCTGATTGGCGAGATACCTCAGCTCGGGAGAATATTCCCCGATAACACGTGTGAGACCTCGTACTGACATTCCTGCCAAAACATACCCGTTTGATATCATCTGCATCATTTTTCAAAATTCATCGCGAAAAGCATCTTCAAATTTCATTACGATACGTCCAATTCAATCATTTTTCAAACCCTTATCCGCACTCCAATGGTGCATAGGGCACTGCTTCATATGAACGCAGTGTTATCTTGATCGTTCACACATGAAGGGAAGGTGATCAGCCCTCCGCTTCAGGTACCAGTCCAGGGTTATATTGAATAAATATTACAGTGAAAAAATCAATATTTATTTGACCCCCCTGGGAATCGAACCCGGGACCTCCAGAACGGTGGCCGAGCGTGATGACCATTACACTACGGAGGCGGACAATTCAGTGCAATATTACATATTCTTCTTCATCGATGCATATTGCTCAATTCTTTCAACAACGTCATTTATCAAAAAACTTGATTTTTCAGGATATCGTTTGTAAAGTTTAAAAATATAATAAAATGTATTAAAAATAAATATCAAGCCACTTATTGGACTTTTCAATATGCAACAGATCTTTTTAGGTAAAACCTGAGTGTTTTTTCTCCATTTGAAAAATATCTAGTATATTAAAAAAAAAAAAAAAAACAATACCTTTTCTTCAAAATGCAAAAACAACACTTTCTGCCCTGCAGCGGGTAAATATTAAGTAAAAATATGCCGCTTTTGCTGGAATATAGAACATTTTCAGGGAATTCCGAAAATATGCACAGCTAAAAAATTACGATTTTTTTTATATATGACGTTGTTCAAAGGAGTGAGCGATATGTTCTTCAACCAGATGTCGAAAAATTAAAAATAATTCCTACACAGGTGGAGAAACCTAGATTTGCATTATTTAAGTATATACATAGATACACTCGAAATTATAGAATGAAAATCAAATTATTAAATATTAAATTGAACAAAATTATATTTATAAAAAATAATTAATTTAAGCAGCATTAAAATTTAGTCAGGTTTTCAGGAGTTTTCCAGTATGTAAAATAATCCGGGTTCGGATCTTGCGTACAAATAAAAGGGTATCTGCCAAATACAAGCTTTCTCAAACCAACTATAGGCTCATATTTTAACCAGTTATTTTACAACATTTGTGAACAAGGATTTAGACACACCAAAAATGTTGTGAAAGTTTTTTTTTAAATTTATTTTCTAACACTATATCATTTATTGGAGTTTTGGTACTAACCCTAATGTTTAGAAGTGAAGTACGGCGTAAGCGAAAGGAGAAAGAAAATAAACTGAATCCAGACAAAATGCGATCTATCAGACGAATATGCGGCAAAATGACGAATGATTAATGGACTAGTTTGAAACCAGTGCGTTGTGTATATTAATGACTTTTTGTTTGAATCTCAAACAAGGCTTGTATTCAATAAGCCAAGAGACGCAAGTTTTTAAGACAGTATGACATATTTCAAATTACTGGGAGGATCATAAACGAAATTAAATTCTTGCTTTAAAGTTATATTTCTATGGTCGAACCTTGTTTAGAAATAAATGACTATGATTGATTTATGTGTTGGAAAATCTACGTTTGCTTCCTGAAGCGACTCCTTATGTCAAGTTCAAGCATAATGTCAAATAATTCAATGAATTATGAAAGGGATATGGTATTTTAGGAATTTGTTTTTAGCATATTGAATGCATTTCTATGAAATATTATTAGTATGACTATGAAATAGGTAGGTACATGTACACTTCAGAATAAAAAACAATATTATATTTTGACATCTCATCAAAGATGAAGAAGAAAATGGAAGTCTGGGCATTTACGGGGCTGACGACCGTCATAGACTGATTTAATTGATCACTTTACACACGTGTAACATTCACCAATTCTACCTATTACCGACAACCACACTACTCAAATATTTGGAAGTTATATATATATATATATATATATATATATATATATATATATATATATATATATATATATATATATATATATATATATATATATATATATATATATATATATATATATATATATATATATATATATATATATATATATATATATATATATATATATATATATATATATATATATATATATATATATATATATATATATATATATATATATATATATATATATATATATATATATATATATATATATATATATATATATATATTATATATATATATATATATATATATATATATATATATATATATATATATATATATATATATATATATATATATATATATATTTAAATATATATATATATATATATATATATATATATATATATATATATATATATATATATATATATATATATATATATATATATATATATATATATATATATATATATATATATATATTTATATATATATATATATATATATATATATATATATATATATATATATATATATATATATATATATATATATATATATATATTTATATATATATATATATATATATATATATATATATATATATATATATATATATATATATATATATATATATATATATATATATATATATATATATATATATACATATATGTATTTATATATATATATATATAGTATATATATATATATATATATATATATATATATATATATATATATATATATATATATACATATATAAAAATAGAACTTCCAAGAATTTGAGTAGTGTGGTTGTCAATAATGGGTAGAATTGGTGAATGTTACAAGTGTGTGTTCGAACTAAATTCGAAACATAGTTCTTGAATCACTAAAACTTCACTTGAGACATCTATCGGTGAGAGGAAAAGAAGATTTTTACTGAGCAAAAACTCTTTTATTAGTATGTGAGGTCCGAATCCTGGACTATAATGTAACGTTTTGGTGAGGACCTCCACATTTGTCATTATGTGTGATATGAAATAAATGAATAAATGCGTCGGGTATGCTGACACTTTACACACATTCACAAATTCTACCCATTTTTTATTTCATGTTGATCATCTCAAACCTCCTTGTATCTTTGGATATCTTACATACACGAAACAGGGGTAAAACAAAGACTGTCGCAATTTCCAGGAAAAAAATGTGGTACTCACTTTTAATGTAACACAATGTGGGATAGCCAGGCAGCGAGCAGCGGACAGCGGATCTAATTGTCGCCGGCTGGACCCATAAATTGATACTTTGGCACAAATTTTGACGGGAAGTGATAAATTTGATGGGAGCAGTTGACCCCATGAGCGACCATAAATAATTCCATCAGGTCTTAGCTTCCCTCTAGACCCTCTTCCTGCCCGTTTTCGCCAATTTCGACCATGTTTTTATATTTATTTATTCTTTTATGCAAATCGACCATTATTTTTGGTATCGCATCGCGAGATTGGTGGATATATCCAACAGAGCCGAATTCGGCTTTTATTAATTAAAATTATAATAATTGATTCGGCACTCACTTTGTGGTAAAATCTATCCATTTTTAGTTAATGTTTTACTTAGTAAATACCACTTTTTCTTAAAATCTACTGTGACACGTGTTAAATGACGCGGAATGCATTGAAACACGTTTCACAGTAGATTTTTAAGAAATAGTGGTATTTACTAAGTAAAACGTTAATTAAAAATATAATTACAATGGTGAAAACATTATACATATTTAGTAAACCATTAATTATTAGGTCTTCCTCTATATGGTGAGGAAAGATCCGTGGTGATTCAATGGTTCACAATATGATCAGGTTCTCTGCAACCTATGTGCCTACTATCACATAGGATGCTGAGAACCATCTCAATTGCCTCATTTATTTTTATTAATTAAAATGAATTGCAAAACAATTCCTTTATCAAAAATTTATGAATTGTTTTACAATTCATAGTAACGTTATGGTAACGTATACAGAACTACAAGATCCAAAACACAGAAACACATCAAACAAAATCTAACACATTCCTTTTTTGGTCAAAAGAACTTTGATTATAATGCAATAAATAATCCATGTCATAAGCCATTAAAAATCGTATTAAAAATATTAATATGCTATTAATAAATGGATAATGGAAGTGAGTAGATCTGAAATATATCACTCGGGTATGGCATATTTGATTCCATAAAAAAAAAAATATTAAAATTTTATAAATAAGTATTGTAAAATATGCCTTTGGTACGGGAAAACTCAATTTGGGTACAAACATTATTGCAATTTGTATTTTTGTATATATTAAAATATATATTACAGGACTTTTGATTCGGCCCAAAAGTCTAGGTTCGGCCCTGCACAAAGGCACAAAGGGCCGAGAACGGAACCGGGAGCCTCCGGCAACTGCAGCAAGTGTGCAGTTGCCATTCAGCGCACGCGCGAACCCCACAGAGGCGCTGCAGCGCTGGCCTGAACTAGGGATTATTGAAAATCAAAAAACATTGTTTTTCTGCTGCCCATAATAAATGTTTTCTTCAAGGTACACTCGCACACATGACCAGCATTAAACTGATAGAACACACAGATTTACCTTCACCCTCACTAATGTTATTTCAATGTCATACCACAAACCAAGCTCTAGAACGGAAGGTCTGTTGACAACAGTCAATAGTCCGTCTTCTCTTAAGAATTTTTACGTGGTTTCGTCCAAGTAATGAGAAAATGCCAACAAGTTCCTGATTCGCCCACACTAGATTATCCCTTTTTCCCCAGATTAAAATAAATATATTCTTAGCTGGAAGAAAGTTCTGTAATTGATCTTTAAAGATTGTACATAGTATAAAAACTCGATAATAAAGCAATTATAAAACTCACATATTATAAAAAAGCTTAGTACCATGAACTCATACACATTTATGACAGAAAGGTTTCTCGTATGGATCCCCTTATGCGTGGATAGCTACTGTTGAACTCAGCACGCATAATCTCAAAACTTGGTGCATAGGGCATTGGCATCAAGGTGACAACATATTATATATATCATTTATTATATGAAGTCAAGGTGATCAGTCTTGCGGTGTTCAGGTTCCAGTTTATAGATATCCACTTTTGTAACATAAGATGAGTAGGTCTAGAAAATGGACATTTGTAAACGTGATTTTCTTTACATCTCACCAATAGATGTCTCTAGTGAAGTTCTAGTGATTCATGAACAAGGCTTTTAAATTGGTTCATATATATAGAACTTCCAAGAATTTGAGTAGTGTGGTTGTCAATAATGGGTAGAATTGGTGAATGTTACACGTGTGTAAAGTGATCACTTAAACCAGCCTATGACGGTCGTAAGCCCCGTAAATGCCCAGACTTCCATATTCTTCTTCATCTTTGATGAGATGTCAAAAAATAATATGATTTTTAAATATCCATATTTAATACGCATTAAAAAATATACCGTCATCATCATAGTTATTGACCGTATTTTTTTAAAGTTTGTTATACAAGAAAAAAGGCCCTTTAACTGATAAAAAAATGTTATTATATATTTTCAGTAATTCCACGCTATCACATCATTTTGATATTGATGTACTTTCAGATAAGGAAAAAATGTTTTCGTGTGACTTTTTTTCTTTTTTTTATAATTTGAATTTAAATTTTCAGTCCTCTAATTCCGCCCCTGCAACAGCATGGCAAATTTTGGGAAACGGTTTTTGTAAATGCATAACATTATGTCATAAAAGTAATAAAATTATCAAGTATTAAGTGCAGTTGCGAAAATATTAAGGACTTAACATAAAATAATATCCGAATATCGTCCGAAATAGGACACTGGAGAGTGAAACGTAGTACGTTTAGTACCTACGTTATATTATGCTCCACACTTAGGTGATTATTCTCTTGTGTCGGGCAACATTTTAAATGGTGGTTAAATTTTGATTGCCTACAGAAAAAAATTAATAAATAAAAGATCATTTTCTTCTTCTTCTTCTTCTATTTCTTTTGGTTAGAAAACCACCGTCTAAAAGGCACTGGCGTCATGTTATCTTGATCGTTTAAAACACGAGGGGAATGAGTGATTAGTTTTTTAGTTCAGATACTAATTCAGAGTGATATTTTTATTTTTTTAAGGGATTTCTTTACACAATTACCATATTTCAATTTCATACTCTTTGCGTGAGTCTAAGCGTTCGTTAGTAAAAATTTATGTCAAATTATGGTAAAGTGGATTCGAACTCCGACACATTGCATCAAGGCTCCATGACTCCAACCACAGGACAACATCCCGACACTAAATATGTAGTGCAGTAAAAAAAACACTTATTATTTTATTAAATCTACATGTTTATTTTGACCCCCTAGAAATTGAACCCAGGCCCTCAGGTACAGATGTCAAATGCTCTTACCTCTACACTGCGGAGGTGGAACAATTTGGTATTATCTCCACAATATAATTTTTTTATTTATTTGTATCGTTTAATTAACATATTTTAATACTATTTCTTTTGGTGTTTTATGATCCAATTCTGAACGCTTTTTTAATAACAATGGTTTCTAAAGCTAGAAGGTAGGTAAACAATGAAAAAATACTTGATTTTCTGCATTTTTTTTCCAATTACTTCGTGAAAAAAAAATTATATCCAATTTATTTTTATTTAATATATTTAGTTATAATACAATTAAGGGGTACAATTTATGATTATTTTCATCTTAAGGGTACGCCGTCAAAAAAGTTTGGAGATCACTGCCCTAGAACGTAAAAAGTTTACAAAGGAAATGTAAATTCACGACATGTAAGTTTGCAGCCTGTGGTTTGACAGGATATGTAATTAGCAGTACTATCAAACCACAGCGCCTCTCATAGCTTCGCTACCTAGGGAGGCTGCTCACTTCCCATCACTAAAGAATATATCAATCAGAAATATTTATAAATTTTATTTTATTTTATACTTTAAGTATCTATTTTTACATCTCAACATAAATGAAGGAGAACATGGATATCTGGTAATTTCCAGGGATTATTCTTTGCCATATGTCGGTTAAATAATCTCTTAACACTGATTTAAGAAAACACTTGTTTTTTACCACTTGAGTTTTATTATAGACTACATGTTTCAGAAGTTAAACTTCCATCATTCAGGTCTGTATAATAACAGTTATTATACAGACCTGAATGATGGAAGTTTAACTTCTGAAACATGTAGTCTATAATAAAACTCAAGTGGTAAAAAACAAGTGTTTTCTTTAATCATTGTAACACGTCTTACCACAAAGTTAATGCTGAAACAATAAATAAAATATCCCTTAACACTAGTGCAATATTCAATATTCTACCCATACTTGACAACCACTTATTTTTTTAGAACTCCTATATCATTAATCTCATGAAACTGTACATGTGACTTCACTAGAGCCATCTGTGTTGGATTGAGAAAGTTTTTATTGGATAAAAAATAGTAAAGAAGAGACATTTTTATACGGATCGTAACCGGATAATTTTACATGCTGGAAAATGCCTGAAAATATGATTTATATTTTTAATATAACTGACAATTTGACCCTTATATTTTATTCACAACATTTTGAGTGTATTCAAATACTTGTTCACAAATCTGGGTTTCTTCACTTAACCGTTACTTTTACGTTTTTGACATATTAACTATTATGAAGTAGAATATGGAAGTGTGGATATTACAGGACTTACCATAAATTGAATGTTCGCCTCCGTAGTGTAATGGTCAGCACGCTCGGCTACCGTTCTGGAGGTCCCGGACTCGATTCCCAAGGGGGGGGCAAATAAATATAAGTGATTTTTTCACTGTAATATTTATTCAATATTACCCTGGAGTGGTACCTGAAGCGGAGGGCGGATCACCTTTCCTTCATGTGTAAAACGATCAAAATAACACTGCATTTATATGAAACAGTGCCCTATGCACCATTGGGGTACGGATAAGGGTTTAATTATTATTATTACCATGAAACACCTTAAAGCCTAAGCAAATTCAAGAGAAATTTAAATATTTATCCGAAGCATAAAAACGAGAGTTAATTTTTTAACAACCCTTTAGTAAGGTAACCGATGCCAGAGAATAAGCGCCTTAAAAAGGCGATGCTTAATAGCAATCTCCAACCAAAATACCCATTATAGTGCCATTCACCTGTTTGTATTTGAATAATATAACAATAAAATTAATGCACATACTCTAACAGATTGAGTTCTTGTATGTGGTACAGTTTTTTGAAACATATTCCTGTTTCACTGGTTTAACGAATGGCCATTTTAGAATGCGTTTTTTATCGATGATTGTTGGCATTTTTCTCTGAAAGCTATTTTTAAAAATCATTCTCTGTGCAATAAATAACAACATAAAATTGTTCTACATATTTAACTATAAGTAGATTTTTTATAATTTATATGATTGATGCTTTGCGATTCTAAGTCCAAGATTCTACATACACATATGTACATAAATAAGTATTGAATTTGTATTGAATTTTATACAAAATTGTATTGAAATATAAAAGAATATATATTTATACGTTGAAATGGTTAAGACATATCGCTCACTCCTTTCAACAACGTCATATATCAAAAAACTTGATTTTTCAGGAGATCGTTTTTGAAGTTTAAAAATATAATAAATGTATTAAAATTAAATATCAAGACACTTATTGAACTTTTTACTGTGCAACAGATCTTTTTAGGTAAAACCTGAATGTATTTTCTCCATTTGAAAAATATTAAGTAAATTTAGAAAAAAAAACAATTAAACAATACCTTTTCTTCAAAATGCAAAGACAACACTTTCTGCTCTGTAGCGGGTAAATATTAAGTTAAAAATATGCCGTTTTTGCTGGGATATAGTACATTTTCTTGACATTCCGAAAACACGCACAACTGAAAATTGACGATTTTTGATATATGACGTTGTTGAAAGGAGTGAGCAATATGGAACGAATGGTGACGAAATAACGGTAAAAAAAATTATGAGGCGAATGTAGTTGGAAAATAGAGTAGAGAAAGACCGAGAAAAACTTGGCACGTTCAGGTATGTTAAATACTTGAAAACGGTAGGGTCAGGAGTCGAAATAATCGTCGGGTATATATAGGGAGATGTACAATATATATGAGCACTTTAGGGTTAAATTATAAAGCATTTTAAAATATTCTAATTCTGTGGTTTTCTTTTTAAGCACATTTATAGGTATCAGAAAAATAAAGAAATAAAAATTAATCATTGTTCAAATTATATTTATTTTCACTTATTTATTAAGCAAGCAGTTTGTGGTTATATCCATCCATTTTTAATTTAAATTTTAATTAGTAATGTCAATTCACTCAATAATTTCATTGATTGATTGGTGAAATTATTGAGCTCAGTCCAAATTGAAGGTTGTCAATTTGTCGTAATATCTACCCATTTTAATTATATGTACTTTGTAAATATGAAAGACTAACCTTTTTTTAACCGTAATGGTTAAATAAAGTTTATGTATGCATACGGAAGTCTTGGTATTTACAGGGCTTATGACCTGTGATAGGCTGGTTACTCTTATACGTGTGTACAGTGATCACTTAACCAGCCTATGACAGGTAATAAGACTTGTAAATACCCAGACTTCCAGATACTTCTACCTTAAGATGAATTCTAAATATTCTTCTTCATTTAGATGAGATCTTGACATAGGACAATATGTCAAAATGTAAAATTTACTTTTCCTATAATTTTATGATTAAGCGTTGTAAAGTGCGCCCTCGACATGACGACATTCCAATGAATACACATTTTTGTAATTTGTGATTATTTGTATGATGAAAAATAAATAAATTATAAAGCAAGCATTTTCTAGCTTCAAATTATTTTTGGCATGACGAGTCCCGGTGTTTCTACAGGGTGGCACAAAATAAATCACACTATCGAAAAATGTTTTAATTAATCTTTTAGTCAATCGTTTTTGACGTTTTTTTTTGTAAACTAGACAGCCGTAGTACACAAACAGATTCGGGGTGGGCAAAATTAATCATCCAATTTTGTTTTTGAATAACTTTATTACTAAATAATAAAAAAAAACATTGAGTAATCTTTATTGTCTAATCTTTATTTGGATCTTATTTTTTTGTAAATTAAAAAAAAAGGTGATATCCGTCAAGTGGCGCCGCCGGTATTGATACACATTTGTACCCATTTTATGTTTGTATACTCCAGCTGTCTAGTTCACAAATGTTAAATATGATTGACGTGCAACGTCATTTGTAAAAGTTATGACATCTTCTAATAGGGTGATTAATTTTGCGCCACCCTGTACATCAATGCCTGACATACTCTCACATATAATAACACTTTTAATGTCGAAACAGAAGCCTGTCCGTCGGTATCGAATATCGTGATAATTTTTTATCAATACTGTTCGCTTCCCAGAAATCCCCTCGTGGCATTTAAGGAATATTATCCAAAAATGTACATCTGATGGGAGATAAATTTGTGCGTCGCGCATACTGATGGAACGGTCGCACCGATGCTTTTTTCTGCAACGAACAACGGAATTTTTATATGGATCAATAATAATTATAATTTATAGTATTTTAATGCTAATTCTCACTTTATATTGCAGTACTGCCTTCTTCAGTTATCTGATGATGATAGGATACGATTTCAAAGCAATTATTTTAAACTGATACCTACCGAATGCTTCTCTCGGCCATGGACAACAATGCAGTTTTTTTAGATGGACCAATTGCGATTAATCTGTATATTAAATGTTAAAATCAATCACTGATTTTTAAGAGTCTACTAAATTGTATTTAATTGAAAAACGCATGAAAATAAAGTTTGTGATAATTGTTTCGCCTTCTAATGGCATTTTCAAACTAATAAACTTACTAACTTCATTAGTTTAAAAATGCGATTAGAAGGCGAAATAACTGTCGCAATATTACTTTTTATGTGTTTTTTTAATAAAATAAAACTTATTAGACTCAAAAAATCTGTGTTTGATTTAAAAATTAATCATTTCATAATCATTTTCTTTATTATATTATCATTGCACCGCATTACTACACTAAAAATACATACAAAAGCATTCGCGATTCCTTTTGATCAACGAGATTTTCGGCAGCTGTATGCAAAATGTTGATAAATTATCTGAAACGCATTTCCAATGCCTGGTTTTCCTTTGTGCATTAAATTAAACAAAAGATTTGTTTTTTAAAGTTGTTTCAATGTCAATATGAGTAAAAAATCTCTAACGTTCTATAAAACTCGATTTTTTTGAGAATTCCATAACAAGACGAAACAATTTCACAAATTTTATTTTTAAGTGCTTTTAACAATAAAATACAATTTAGTTGACTCATAAATCAGTGTTTGATTTTAACATTTAAAATATAACTTAAAATGGAATTCTACAAATTAAACGCCAAATCTTTAAACAATAACGATAAAGTTTTTGGCACGTTAAATTAAAGTAAAACTCTGAACAATAATAAATTATATATTTTTTTTTTATCTGGGAATTTAAACGATGTATGTTAGATATTCAAATCGTAATACAGTGGAACTGATTGGGGCTGTGGCGTGTTCGGATTTAGAAAATTTCAGATTTGCCGAGAAATTTGTAATACAGTACACACATAGTACTCTACAGTAATTACGTTTTCTCCTTCATTAAGCTCTATTTTTAACTAAGCACTATGGTTTATGACGCTTTTTACGTTTTTCACATTTTTGTACAGTATTCGCAACTTTTTACCTTTCAATCTAATATTATTGATATATATACAATATTTGAGTAGCAATACAGGTAGAGAGAGTACTGCATACTCGTTTTTAATACATGTTTGACTTAGTAAATACCACTATTTCTTCAAATCTACTGTGACGCGTGTTTCGATGCATTCCGCTTCATTTTAAAGCATTGTATGAAAATGATGCGGAATGCATCGAAACACGTGTCACAGTAGATTCTAAGATATAGTTGTATTTACTTAGTAAAACATTAATTTCTTGAATGTTTTTCGTAGATACTTTGTTGCGCATTTTATAAACTTTATAAAATGAAACAACTTTGATTTAACCACATTTTATATAGTGTACGGAAGTTTTTGGTATCGTAAGGGAAGGGTAATCAACTATAACCTAACTATAAATATTTAAATGTTTTAGAATTAGCACATAACAACCCTGATGATGACAAGGTTCTTATCAAAACCGGTTGGGAAAAGTTTGCCAATAAAAAGTGGTTAAAACAAAGTTGCTTCATTTTATAAAACATTAATTAAAAATGGATAGATTTTACCATAAAGTGACTGCCGAAGCAATTAATGAAATGACTGTATACTCTATTAAATGATTCGAGTATCTGTAAAAAGGATGAAGAAGAAGAATATTGAAAATAATGGATATCAGAATAATTTCATCAGAAACTCCATTACTAGAAAATTGTAAATAATAATCTGACTTTTCTCACTTATTTTACGAAATCAAAATACTGAAATTATGTAAGCAGTTTGAAATTTCTATTTTCATTTGTGTTTTCTAAAAATTTGATGAAGCGGGTATACTTATTTGTGTATATATGGTTTTTACAAACGCGGATGCAAGTTTTCAGTCACTATTAGCGAGGGTACATTTAATGGGGGACATCGGGACAAATTGAACACTTCTTGTTTTATTTACTGAACGAAATGAAGGAGCAATAAAAAAACGTAGAAATCGAATATTACAATCGCTACAACATACAAGTTCAAAAGAAATTGCTTTAGGTCATAAAAAATAAAAATAATCAAAAATAAATGGTCAATATTTTATCCGCCTCCGTGGTGTAATAGTTAGCGTGTTTAGACGATGATTCCCAGAGAGGGTAAAAATAAATATTAGTGATTTTATCCGCCTCCGTAGTGTAATGGTCAGCACGCTCGGCTACCGTTCTGGAGGTCCCGGGTTCGATTCCCAAGGGGGGTAAAATAAATATAAATGATTTTTTCACTGTCATATTTATTCAATATTACCCTGGACTGGTACCTGAAGCGGAGGGCTGATCACCTTTCCTTCATGTGTAAACGATCAAGATAACACTGCGTTTATATGACGCAGTGCCCTATGCACCATTGGGGTGCGGATAAGGGTTTTATTATTATTTTTTTATTATTAAACCCTACCAACACTGGTCAGTGATCACCTTGCCCTTATGTAAGTAACGATCAAGGTAACAATGCGTCAATACGATGCAGTGCCCTATGCACCATCGGGTGCGGATAAGGGTTAGAAGATGAAGAATAAATAATTGTGCGATTTATTGTTCCGGCATTCACTTTGTGGTAAGACAAGATTAAAATATAATATAAATGAACTACTTGTTTTTTACCACTTATATTATATTGTTACGACTCGTTTTGGAGGCATCTGTAGCTTCCGAAACTAGTCCAAAAATAAATATAATACTCATTTATAGTAATAAATGGTAAAAAAAGTGTTTTTTTTTTTGACAATGTAATATGAAAGAAGATGGAAGTCACATTTAAACTAATTATTTTCTGACATCTCAACAAAGATGAAGAAAAATATGGAAATCTGGACATTTACGGGGCTTACGACCGTCATAGGCTGATTTCAGTGATCACTTTACACACGTGTAACATTCACCAATTCTACCCATGATTGACAACCACACTACTCAAATTCTTGGAAGTTCTTTATATGTAGGTATATGATCCAATTTCGAAACATTGTGCTTTAATTGCTAGAACTTCACTAGAAACATCTATTGGTGAGATGAAATGAAGCTTTTTATTGAGAAGAAACTCTTTTATTAGAATGTGAGGTCCGAATCCTGGATTATAATCACACACAAACGCCAGAAAATATCATGTCCATTTTGTTATTTTAGCTTATAATTTATTTACAACATTTTGAGGGTGTCCAAATACTTGTTCACAAATCATAAATAATTTTTACTGAAAAACTATTTACAAATTATTTATTGTTCGTGATCCTGTGTGACAGTGGCTGATAATAGGGATAATATCATCAATTTGTAATTTATGTATTTTTAAATGTTTAAATACTATGTATCCTCTGATTGCAAATAGCTTTATATGGTATCAAACGTTTTGATAAATATTACTAGGCTATTTTTGGTTTGTTAGAAGATAATGCTTTTTAGCAATAAGCCCGCCAGTGTACTTATTTATTTTGTGTACATGAAGATTAAATAAATAAATCATGGATCCCCCGGTCTCCCCTACAGTCGACAACTGCATTACTGAAGGATAATTACCGACCCGGTACGTACTCGTACACAGTACACATACGAGTTTGTCCTGAGCTGTCTCATCCCCAGTGATTATCATCATTAAACCATAGTAAGGATTAACGACGAGTGAAGGCTGATGGAGGATATGACGAGAATTTATATTCATAATAACAGGAAGGATGCGGGAACAGGATTAGATGCCTGGGTGCTGCAAATACAGGTAATTAAATGGTCAGCAAACTGTGTGACAAGTTACTCTTACCCGTGTAATCTCTTCTCCTTGCAATCATTCTATCTTGCGTATAAATTGCGATATAGTATTATTTATTATTTAAACATCTTACATACATTTTTTGTTAAGTACTTATTTGTTAAATATATATGTTTATACAAATTAATAAACATATACATCCATTTACAAATTAATAACATAATTAACATACTATTATCATTTTTTGCAGAGACCTAGTAAACCACCTTATGCGTCGTGTCGGTAGAGTTCTTTTTACAACATTTTTTAGAAAGACACTTTCTCCAATAAGGAGTTATTTTTTACAAATGAAATAGTTTCTGCTCAACGAATTCTTCTTTTATCTCATCGTAGATTTCTCTACTAAAATTCTAGTGAATTCAAGTAATATGTTTCGAATTCGAACATAATTTGTTTAGAAGTACACTACTGAAATTCTTGGAATTTGAGTAGTGTGGTTGTCAATTATGGGTAGAATTTGCGAATGTTACACGTGTGTAAAGTGATAACCAAGTTCATTCAGGACATTCGGTCGGAGGGTTTGTCTTTCCCGCTGAATGTCCAACACATTTTGTCAATCAACTCCAAAATTATTAATAGTGCGATCATTAATCATGTAAAAAAGTATGGCAAAAACGTGTGACCCCAAAAAAAATCATTAAAAAAAATGTTTAAGTAAAATCACTAGTATGGCAGATATCACCCAAAATTGGGTGCTTTACCAATAAATAAAAATAAAAAAAGTGATAACCAGCCTATGACGGTCGTAAGCCCTGTAAATGCCCAAACTTCCATATTCTTTTTCATCTATTTGAGATGTCAAAAAATTATATATTTCTTTTTACATACGTTTTTTATTCTTTTTTATATATTTTAACATAATGTAAAAAAATATTTAAAAAAAATCTATTTAACAATTTTCATAGAATTAACTCTAGATCATTTGCCCATTCCTTTATTTTGCCTTTGGTCCACATTTAAGTTTGTCCTCTTACCTTCGTCGGCAACAAAGTAAAAATGCTCGGAACTTTATACCAAATGTATTGAAGTGTTCTACTCCCATATTTATTGTTTACTCTTGGGACCATCAACCTTTATTGTAAGTATAAGTATATACATAAGTCACATATATATATATTATTCCCGATGAGTAATTTCCATGACTCATTTTGGGACATGGAATTAAAGTTAACAAGACTGAAACACAAACAAGAAATATTGAAAGAAGTTTTTTTTTTAAATAAGCAAATCTAACACAGAGCTAAATTAAAATGTAAAATAAAAGTAATAACTAGAGTAAATAGGCATATAAATAAAAAATAAAGTAAGAAGCAAAAGGCCCAGTATTCGTTAAGTCGCTTCATTCTCCCGACGACCATCGGAAAGGTCACATGTCTGTTCACGCCCGATTTTTTTAAAGAATGTATATTGGATATTTTTTTGTTTTTTAGAATATACATAGATTTTTTTAACCCTTACCTTTCAAAAATTCTTCTTTTTAAAACCATATAATAATTTCGAAGAAAAACTTATAATGTTACCTGGATTTAGAGAAAATTGGTTAGCTAACAAATACTGGGTCTTAATATCAAATGATAATATTGATATCATCCATGAGAGTAGGAGGCAATTCTTATTATTGTGTAATTGAGTACATAGTTTTTTTTTAACTACCTTATCGGCTGTCCAAACTCAAAACACAGTAAGGGACATTTTTTTGTAGTATGTTTTTTTTGCATTTTTGGACTAAGTAGATGTTACTTAGTCCAAAAATGCAAAAAAACGTACTACAAAAAAATGTCCCATACTGTGTTTTAAGTTTGGACAGCCGTAATATCCGAGTGACTCTGAAATCTAGCTACGGCTTATGCAACACCGTTTATCATGTCCCTACTCAGGCTTCAACTTTATAAGTTTCATAGCCTATGCCTACTTGCGAGTGGATTTACTCTTTGTGTTTAAAGTTACTATAATTTCATGTAATTCATGAGTGAAAATTCTAGGCAAAAACACTCGCATTTGAGTATACAAAACAAACACCGAAAGGTAACTGTAGCGAAATCGTTTACTCCTGATTGTATACATTATTCTCTCAGTGCTGTTCGGTAGATTGTATATAAAAGGCGCAACGCATAAACTACCACATTTCCGAAGTGTCTAATGAAAACTTGACTCCCAACAAACCTATAGAATGCAGAAAAAGTTTCCTTCTGTATTCTGTCATTCCGCATTCTGGTTTGTTAACCTTATTTATAATAATAATAATAAAACCCTTATCCGCACCCCAATGGTGCATAGGGCTCTGCGTCATATAAACGCAGTGTTATCTTGATCGTTTACACATGAAGGAAAGGTGATCAGCCCTCCGCTTCAGGTACTAGTCCAGGGTAATATTGAATAAATATGACAGTGAAAAAATCACTTATATTTATTTTACCCCCCTTGGGAATCGAACCCGGGACCTCCAGAACGGTAGCCGAGCATGCTGACCATTACACTACGGAGGCGGACAACCTTATTTATTCATGATTAAAAATTATTTGTATGATTTAAAAAATTCTTGAGGGCCAAATGTGTTCGCAATTCCAGTACCTACACCTTAATTATAATTTTAGACCTTTATTAAATTACTCCATTTACTAAATTATTTATTACTCTCGATAAAACTTGATTTCACACTAATCAAATGTTTTATTTATTCATAAAAAATCTTTTGTAAGTAAGGCATCCATAGGGATACTACTTATTGCGAATAATATCCTTGCATCACCTTTGAAAGTTTGATCAAATCAGGTTTGTATGTTAGCACGTTTCCAGCTTCCTACTAATGAGACGATTTCTCAATTTCCTTTTAATAAGGTTCATGCTTCAAAAGGATTGTTTGCGTGAATACGTAGAGTCAAAGAGCCTTCCTGTGGATATTTGTGCTAAAACCATACATAAAAGGGCAAACTTCTTTTTTTCAACTAATTCAACAACTTTTAAATCAGAAGCGCAAATGTAACATTCATCATTTGCATCCATCAATCATCCATATTCTTTTGGACTAATTTTAATTGTAAAATAAGGTTCATCCATACAGGTTACAAGTTGTTTCACAGCGTTTCTTGAAGAATTTTGAAGTAATCCTTACCATGTTAAGGTTTTTTCACACTTATCCCCTCAGCACCATACCAATATTGCCTCAAATCAAGTTAAAATTTCTCTATATGCTGGTGCATACTCTCTAACCCTTTTCCGCACCCAATGGTGCATAGGGCACTGCACCATATAGAAATAGTGTTATCTTGATCGTTAAATACATAAAGGAAAGGTGATCAGCCTTCCGCTTCAGGTACTATGTAGTTCAGGGTCATATTAAATAAAAAAAGACTGAAAAATCACTAATATTTATTTGCAGGTGCATACAGCACTGTATAATCAACGCATTGCTTTCAAACAAGCTAGTAAATGGAATGCTGCATTCCGCATTAAAAAGCGCAGACCATCTGTGGACCTTGTTTACAACTCGCAGCCATCCCGCTTTCGCCTTCTTTACTCCGATGTAACTTTTCTTGCACAGATCATCAAGGGGGGTATCAAATAACCCCAGTTCACATTTGAATGGAAGTCGTAGTACCCAGCTTGCAGCAAGTACCAACTCGTCATCAGCTATGTCCTAGTCATAGTCATACCACCAATTGCCAACTGGATGCGGCCACCCAATAAGCGAAAGGCTAGAAATTGGATCAAAGGAAAGCGGAGTAGTCTAAAAGTAGTGAAAAAAATAACATGTCGCTAGCAGACAAAAAATGAACTTCCTGTTTTATAAATACGAAGACCTTGCGGATCTAACTGATTGTACTTTTGATCAAAGATATTATTTTGAAACATTTAACAATTTGAAATTATAAAAATAGAAAATATAAAATTTTACTTTAAATAATTTTTAAAATTACAAAAATACGGAATAAGTAGCTTTTATAATAATAAAGTTATGAAATCGAAATTCATTTATGGGGGATTTTAATACCCCTGTTAGATCCGGCTAGGTTAACAATGATTGCCATTTCAGCCAAAAAGCATAGCTAACCGCGAATAAAATAAATCTCCTTCACGATAGACCGCAAAATAAAACTCAGTGAATGGATTTGACATGAGGTAAAAGCAAGCAAGTGTCCTTTACTCTGAGCTCTTACACTAACGCCCCCATGTGCGAAATATACTCCATCCCTAGATTTGAAAATAAGAAGTATGGGACTGTAGATACTAACGCCATGTGGATCCAATATGCACAGTTTATGCGAATATTAATTAAAATTATAGATCAAGTGGTTCAATTCCAAGAATTGTATATAAGTGAAGCAAAGATATCTCTTAATTTAGCCATAATAACATTTTAGTTTTACAGCCGTGGCTAAATTATTGGCTGTTTATTGGTTTTATGGCCGTTATTAGGGGTGTGTTACACACACCCCTAATAAATGAGCATATTTATTTTTCCGGCAGGATTTCAAAAATAATAACAATTGTTTAGTAATAATGCTGGTTTATTTCTAAGATACATTTTATATTTGGAAGTCATTCCTTTGGCTTCTATTAAGGCACACACTCTTTTTTGGATACTACCAACTAATTTTTGACAAACATAAGGGCCTATTTTATCCCATTCTTCAAATACATATTTTTTTAACTCCTGCATTGATTTTGAATTTCGTTGGCATACTTTTTTAGTACTGATTATAAATGATTATTTTCAAGTACTGAATATAAATGTTCGATTGGATTTCGGTCATAACCTTCACCTTTTTTTAAACCACTCTATACTTTTTTTTGAAGTGTGACACGGTTAAATATCTTGCTGGAATAAAACGTTCTATCGGGCTCCGACATCATATAATTTCATTATGGAGGGTTCCAAAACATCAAACATGGTGGTATAGGTGACGGAATTCATTTGTTCTTGGCAGACGAAGAGTTTTCCTAAACCAATAGACGCCATACATCCCCATACCATTGTGCTTCCTTCACCATGTTTTACTATAGGCACGACACAATTGGGATGGTAGTCTTCACCTACTCTCCGACGAACATATCGAGGAGTCCCAAACATCTATAAAAAAATTTCAAAAAACATAACTTCTATTTTTTTTTTCTGTTACTTACATATTTTTAACAAATGTTGTTATTATTTTTATATAAGAACCATTAGATTAATATCGGTGTCATACAGGAGAAAGTGACCAAGTGCATTTTTTACAAAATCGTGATCATTGACTATTCGATATCTTACTAGCTTAATATTGCCCTGAAAAAATCCCAAAGGATTTAAAACTATAAGTATAATATATTGACTTGTTAAAAATGACTAACTGCATTGATGTTTATTTTCTTGCCAAGCAAAAGTGACTACTGAACATTTTACATTTTGTTAGTTGGTCACTTGCTCCTGTACGACTACGATATACTTACTTCAATATTAGTTTCATGGGACCAAAGTATTTTAGCCCAGTCTTCTGTCGTCCAATTTTTGTGTTCTTGTGTCCAGATTAATCTATTTTTCCTGTTGACCTCAGAGATCCATGGTTTCTTCCTTGCTTTGCAGCGTCGTAATCCAAACTCCTGAAATCGTCTTCTTACGGTGCGTGTTGAAATTTTTATGTTGCATTCACTTTCCAGTTCGGCAGATACCTTTAAAGATGTACTAAGATGATTTTTTAATGATTTATTTACCAGAATTTGGTCTTCGCGACTTGTGGTGATCCTCTTTCTGCCAGTTTTTGGGCAGTTTTCATAAGAACCAGATTCAAAAAATCTTTTAATTGTTGTTTGGACCGCACACCGGGAGTATTTCATTTTTTTAGCTATTTTAACCTGGGTTAAACCTTTTGAATTCAATAAAATTATTTGAGACCGATCAGTTTCACTCAAATCACGTATTCTTGGCATTTTATTATAAAATAAGGCGTAAATGAAAACCACAGACCCTTGAAATGAGTATGTTCAGTGTTTATAAATAAACCACGACTCTACTTGTATTAGGTCGGGATAGCGGATATCAAGTAGCAGGTGAAATCCATCAAAATACAATACAATCCGAAAAGATTGCAAGAATTCAAAGAATCGCAGTATTCAAAGACATAAACCAATTTTGTAAGGGGTGATAGCATGTATGGCCAGGGCTGTATATGTTTTTTTGATCAACCAGATTATTTATACCAGTTGATTAGAAATTTTAAAAACACGATTACTGTTTTTTTCATTGAGAAGATACGGTATTATACAATTGAATACGAAGAAGGTGAGAGAGTTCGATGTAGGGTTTAATACTAAGATAATAAATTACGCGAACATAACATGTTTACACTTTCAATACCAATGTGACAGTTGACTATGACACTGACAGCTGACAGTTGTAAACCATAGATTTAACAGGTTTGATGATGGGTATTTTGTCATATTGCTTCTTAAATATCGCATAACCCAAAAAAAACTAAAAATGCTGTGTTCATGGTATTTTATCACCCTTGGCGGTTGATTTAATTTTTTTGAATTTTTTTTTGGGATATTATTCGGATTTAATTTATAAATACACGTTTTTGACGAACAAGAAATGTATTTCGTTGTGGCAACATTATTGTTTACGGCTACAAACACCCAGCATTCTTTTTATTTTATTTTAATTACCTAACGTCCAAGCGACTGAAATCTAGCTACGGCTTATGCAACACTGCTTATCATGACCCTAGTCAGGTTTCAACTCTTAAGTTTTAAAGCCTATGCCTACTTGTGAGTGGATTTACTCTTTATGTTTAAAGTTACTATAATTTCATGTAATTCACGAGTGAAAATTTTAGGCAAAAACACTCGCTAACACCTAGTTTCTAATATTTGATCTAAGTATCTAAACAAATAAAGAAATAAACAAAGGTATATATTTTTTTTAAATCATTGAATATTGTGTAGGAAACAAATTTTATGTACATTTAAGTATTAAAGGTAGTAATAAAACATCCATTTTTTTATTTAAATTTACGTAGATGTGCAAACAATTTGTTACATAACAAGTTTGTTCTTTTTAATAATATTGTATTTTCTGGATGTTTACTATGAGAAAAATATTTGTAATTCAATCGAAAAAAGCGAAAGAAGATTTGTAAATTTTAAAAAATGTGTATTGAAAATTCATATGTTTCTTCATACAAATTCCATATTTCTTCACTTGTTACCTAAAATTTCGATAAGTCAAAGTGGATAAACAGTGAATTTATTTTTATTGAACAAAAAAATGGAAACCTTTACAAATAATTGTATACAAGTGTATATGAGTATATACTAATTGCATTTGCTCAGAGAAGTTCGTAATCACATCGAGTTTTGTATAGAAAACCGTTTATATGGCAGAATATTTAAATAAAGGGGAAAATACACGTACGTAAGTACTTATTTTTCATTCGAACGTTTTAATATTCTCAGAGCGCGAGCGCTTCTAGCCTCTCGCCCACTTTGACATAATCGACAACATTGAGTTTATTCTATGATTTTTAATAGCAAGCCGACAGGAGTGAAATCGAGCGGACGCTGCGTTTGTCTTACGGTTGTTTTGAGATTTCTACGATAGTGTTTATCGTGACATAATGTTACTTTTAAAATGACAAGTGTTTATTCCGTGTTAGCGTAGATCTATTTTGTAATATGTTGTTTTCTAAAATCGTTTACAATTTTTATTTAAGTGCTACATATTTATAAGCTTGAATTTTACAAAGGTAAACCATTGTATATGTTATTGTTTTTTTTTACTATTATTAATTTATTGTTAAATGAAGAATTATTTTTTCTTTTTAATGATTTTAAACGCATTATTGTTCAAGCCTTACTCATCTAATCCTTCGACTTATGAAAAAAACTGATAACGATCATATTGATTTTGTCTTAGCATTTACGCAATGATGAAACAAACTGGATTCGTGAATACATCTTTAATAAATACAAACTCAACGTAACTAACACTTCACAACATTTATTTTCAATCGTAAAATAATGATTTGTGAAATAATGCTAGCTATTTGTTATTTTTTTACCTGAGATAAATAGCATTGAAGGTATTTCGACACAGATCAAAATTATATAAGTTTTCATGTTTACATTTGATTTGGCGAGTTCATAACAAAGAGTTTGATCATATCATGTACCAATAAAGACAATAGTTTTCTCACATATTTTTATTATTTCTTTAAAAATCAAATAAATAATTTTTGAGCACGCAATCCGATCAAAATAAAAATGATAGAGCTGTAAGTTGTATTATTTCCGGTCCATACGTTCGTATAAATAATAAAATGCCTTATTTGTGTATTTATAATTGTTTATTTTAACAATTTATTGTTGCTTTATTATTATTATGTTGCGAATAATGTCATATAAAAAATAACAATAAATATTTTGCTAACGTTGTCAACAAACTAATCCATATTTACGAATAGAAAAATATATTTATAGCTTTATATTTATAAAAGTACAAAACACGTCCTATTTTATATTATGGCATCTTAAACATGTGTTTTGTATTTTGGTTTGAATGTAAAAAAAAATACATTGAACAAAGAGAAATATTAATGAAAAAAACTCATTCTTTGGCACATTTTAGTAAACTGTATCAATAAGATAATATTTATATTTTATTTTGTGTTCAAGTGTTCAATGCTCAAAAATCATACATCGTCTTGCCAAATATTCGTCTAATCTCAGAGACCACATCGCTCACTCCTTTCAAGAACGCCATATATCAAAAAACTTGATTTTTCAGGAGAACGTTTTTAAAGTTTAAAAATATAATACAATGTATTAAAAATAAATATCAAGCCTACTGGTTTATTATTTTTTTACTGTGCAACAGATCTTTTTAGGTAAAACCTAAAGGTTTTTTTCTCCATTTGAAAAATATTTGGTATATTTAAAAAAATAATTAAACAACACCTTTTCTTCAAAATGCAAAAACAACACTTTCTTCCCTGTAGCGAGTAAATATTATGTTAAAAATATGTCTCTTTTGCTGGGATATAGTACATGTTATGGGCATTCCGAAAACAAGCACAACTGAAAATTGTCGATTTTTTTTATTTATGACGTTCTTGTAAGGAGCTAGCGACATTTCGACTGCATTCTGTCTGCTTTCATCCTTATTTTACCAACCCCATGCCTTACTTCCATACATTAGGGTTGGTACCAGTGTAGGACTCCATTGTGTACTGGCAGTTTAGCTTTCGCTGTTAGGCTACAGATTTAAGTAATCAATTATATACTAATTACGAATTTATTTATTTCAGTTGCCAAGAGAACGATTGCCATCATAAAAAATGCCTGATGACGACATCAGTGTGCGTGTCGCAGTGAGGTAAATATGGATAATTTATTGTAATCTATGCTTTTATTCATACAGAGATCCACCCAAGAGAAACATACATAAATATTTTATCATTAAAATACAAATATAGTAGGGAAAAACACGTATGAAATGCTAGTCATATTAGTATATCTTAAGCTTTGTACTGATATTTCTTGGTAGAACTGCATTTTATAGAATAAAAAAAATAACTACTTATGTAGTTTTTTCCACGTGTATTTTATTTGACCAGCGACCGTTTTTCGTCGTAACCAAGATCACCAGACTGGTGTGAGACTAGACAAAAATTATGTACACATCAAGGCAGCGGTTGAGAGCCATGATTTAAATAAAGTTTTTTTTACCATTCATTACTATATTTTAAGTATTATGCCACTTAAGTTTTATTTAATTTTACACAACTAGTTTCGAAAACTTCAGATGTTTTCATCGACAGGGAAAACATCTAAAGTTTTCGTAACTAGTGGCGTAAAATTAAATAAAACGTGGTATAATACAAGCGTGTAATTTTTAAAATAATCTACATGTCATTCCACAAAGTCAATGCCAAATCAATAAATAATATTTTACTATAATTAAATTTATGTTAACAAAATTATTTTTGATTAATTTTCTTATCCTTTTGTTGTATGCCTTTGAATATTTTTCCTTCAAATTTCTGCTAAATTTTGATAACAAAAAACATGCCAATTCATCATTAACACATAACTCAAATAATGTAAATCAATTTTCTTTATTAAAAAACTAAAGTTTGTTTTCATACGACACCATTTTGGGTGAATAAATAGCTATTTATAGAACCACGAAATTCGATAGAGTTCTTTGTGATTGGGTTTCTTTATGTACAAAAAAATGATGAAGGTCGGGGTCACCAAGGCAAGGCCTCAATTCACTAAAACTTTTCGACTATCTGGGTAAAGAATTTCGCCGGAGGTTTCAATTTACAGTCGATAAGTTACACGCAGGGAAAATTTATTTGGCACGCGCGGACTTTTATTATATATTTATTTTTTTAGTTTTATTGTTTATGATTAATGAGATGAAATATTGGATATTATAACGCAAAACTGTTTTGAACACCTATCTGAAATCCGTTATTACAAAACATTCATTCTTTGGTCTAAATCTAATGTGTATGTAGTCTATTATTTGATCAAACTTTTTTTCTCGTTTTCGAATAACGTTTTGTCCTATGCGTTGTCTTTGCGTATTGCCATTTTATATTTTATATTTTATATTTATTTTTTCTTTTTATTTTTTTTCTTTAATTTATCAGCTTACTGGTAGTATTATACGTACTGGACCTTGCAGTAATGCAATGGTAAACTTAATTCTTACCTTCATAACTTCATACGAACTTATGATGGTTAAATGTACAAAAAAATTAAACTGTTCTTTTGAAACAGATTTTTTATTTTATAATTAAAATATAACTTTGTTTTAAAATCACTGTAAATATTTTATTATAACTTAATCATAATGTCTACCGGTTTAATTTTAAAACAATGTTACGTTGTAATTATAATATGGAAAATCACAAAGTTAGTGCTTCAAATATAAATTAGATTTTTAATTATTTTTAAATGGTTATATTTTTTTAGAAACTGATTTTTTGTATCTATTATAATACAGGAAATCCACTATATCAAACTATTATTGATTTTGAATCAGCATTATTTTTAAATCTTTTTTAGTTGGCATCGTTGATGTGATTTGTAATAAAAGTTCCGTCCTCCACCCCTGCCACAGACATAGTTTCTTTCGATTACTTTTTTTTTAAATAAACAGTTCGCAATTCGAAACTGTTATTTTTGCGTTTTTTATATAACAGTTTAACGATTGTAACAGTTCTTTTTTTTTTTAAATAGTAACAGTTTATGTAACCGTTAAGTCTGTCCAACGTAATCGGTTTTTCGTCAATTCTTTAAGTAAAATTGAGAACTTTCAGATATTTTTTACTTTTGATTAATTGTTCTGTTTCTGGTCAATTTAATCTGACGCAAGTCATATGTTCACAACGTTTGCTTTACATGGTAGTAATCACTACAAATCACTCGAGTGGATGTTATTGATGGAATCTTTATGATAATGTTAATATTACTTAAATATTTATGTTAGCAACCGCCAATTATTTTATCTTAATATATTGTCTGCTTTACATAAGTCAGTTTCGACCTTCTTATTGTCGATACGAATTTCAAAACAATGTGTATGTTAAATGTTTAGCATTTTAATCATCTATATACTCTATTAATTTGTAAAATTGACACATTCTGCATTCATTCGCCCCGCAACTTCTCAGTGAATCCACAAAAGATCCATCGTTAGAGATCCGGTCTTAGAGATCGGATCACTTAAGGGGAACATTTCCACCCATGTGGATCTTCTGAATGAACGGATCTTACCCAACTCTATAGAATTGTATTGTTGTTGAATTGATAAATAAATCGTGTCGAGTTGTATGTTTTTCACATCCCAATTACGAATAATGATTGTTTTATTTTATAAGATTATTTGTCGAATTAGATAATTGCCTGTGTGTTTCTCAGCTGCATTCTCTCTAAATACGAACAAATAATTTAGAACAAAATAATAGTAAATGTTTTGAATTAGATAAAGTGTGTTATAAAATGACTCACATCATTCTCGCTAAGCATTTATTGAATATAACATTTGCAATATGTAATATTGTCTCATTATAGCGATCAGTTTGATTGCATATACATATACATATAATGTTGTCAGTTGAATTAAGAAATTCTTTATAGTATTTTTTTTGGTGATATTCATCATATTACAAAGTTGTTCTTAAAAAAATTAATCTGAACTCATTCTTCTATACCTTTATTTCTCTCTTATCACCACCCAATAGTGCATAGAGCAGTGCATCGTTTAAAATGAGTGTTATCATAATAATAATTGCAATCAATATATTGCAAAAATATACTGACCTCATCACGGCTGTCCAAATTTAAAACACAGTAAGGGAATTTTTTTTTGTAGTACGTTTTTTTTGCATTTTTGGACTAAGTAGAGTCTACTTAATCCATAAATGCAAAAAAAAACGTACTACAAAAAAAATGTCCCTTACTGTGTTTTAAATTTGGACAGCCGATCAGTTTGATGATGTTGGTAACGACGAATCTCGATCACTGGTCAAATAAAATAAAAATATATACATGACCAAATAACAGTGTAAAATTCTATCGAATATTGACTACTGCATGTTATTACGAACGTAATGCTAGTTTCGTATGCTTGAATGAATTGGAATGCTCAAACGTGCCATCTTTAATTTTTTCGTATGACGGAACCATTCCTTAAAAAAACATTTTTTCTTCTTCAAATCTATAATTTAACTAAATTTCCCTTCGTCGTATTATTAAAGTTGCGATACCTATAATACCGACAGTAATGTTCTTGTCAAATTTTGATTTCGACCGGAGAAATACCTTTTTATGCTCTTTTTATTACACGGTCATATTCGTGAAGACGCTTACATATCTCGTCAAAAATAACTAAATTTACCATTTTTTCCCTTTCCTTCCAAAAAAAATTATAAAAAATTACTTTTTTTTAACACATCTCTAAAACTTAGACTAAACTTCTCGTACTTACGGTGTTTTAAAATAATGCGGAATGCATCGAATCACGTGTTACAGCGGATTTTAAGAAATAGTAATATTTACCAAGTAAAACATAAATTAAAAATGAATAGATATTAACACAAAGTTACCGCTGAATCAATTGATGGTATCATCTCGAATTGAGATGAATAAAATTTTGGATACACAAAATATTGTTTAGTTTCGAAAAACGCATTTCCAATATTGTTATCTTCAACATTTTGAGTGTGTCTAAATACTTGTTCACAAAATCTGGATTATCTCCGATTACAGGAGTTATTTTCATATTATTAATAATATGAAAATAACTCCTGTAATCGGAGATAATCCAGATTTTGTGAACAAGTATTTGGACACACTCAAAATGTTGTAAATAAATTGTCTGGTTAAATTATAAGCTTAAATAATAAAAATGAAAATGTTATTTTCTGGCGTTTCTCATGTGTGTGATTATAATCCAGGATTCGGATCTCGCATACTAATATAAGAGTTTCTGCTTAATAAAAAGCTTCTTTACATCTCACCAATAGATGTCTCTAGTGAAGTTCTAGTGATTCAAGAACAAGGTTTCTAAATTGGTTCATATATACAGAACTTCCAAGAATTTGAGTAGTGTGGTTGTCAATAATGGGTAGAATTGGTGAATGTTACACGTGTGTAAAGTGATCACTTAAACCAGCCTATGACGGTCGTCAGCCCCGTAAATGCCCAGATATCCATATTCTTCTTCATCCTTGATGAGATGTCAAAAAAAAATTGTTATCTTCATTTTAAGTTGATTTTGATCTCGAATTCTTTACGTATAAAACTCTTGTTTTCATCTATTTTGTTATCGTCGGCTCGAAGACCTTCACCTAGAGCTGTAAAGATAACTGCCAACGCGGGAGATAAGTCCCTTCTCCTCGCGCAAGGGCTTACGTCGCTTGACGTCAGTTTGTGTGGTCCACCGGTGTGTTTAGGCACCCACTTGTGGTGTTGAAGGTCCCCACCTCCCACCCGTCGGGACCACAGACAAACGGTGGAATAATAATATCTGTTTGTACAAAAGAACGTCTAAAACATACATACACTTTAAAATCAAGTATATTTACATAGTAGAAATCTCTATTTTAGTCTTACTGGTATAATTGTTGATTTTTTTACCGGCATTGACAAAGATGTTACCGTAGAACGGGGCTACTGGTACTTTGATGTGTTACTTGAGCCCAGTACAAAAAATATCTGTATTCGGTCTACAATAATGAACGTATCGTGACAATAAGTATCACCTGTCAGGGAAACAATGAATCATGTCGATACAATGAATCATGTCGTCCAGGACAGAAGGGCCTATAACCTGAGGACGAAGAGAGCTGACCCCAGCAGTGTACAAGGACAATAAGCCGGGATTTAGCCAGGAAGAAAATAAATATTTGATAGATTAGGAACACCAGGAAATCTAGAAATTAACTTTATAGAATAAGGAACACTAGGATAAGAAAAATATGCAAGATTGAAGATGTCATTAGGTTGGGAAGGCAACGAAGACGACTAGAACGGTAGAACGGGGCTACTTGAACTTTGATGTGTTACTTGAGCCCAGTACAAAAATGAGATTTAAATTTGTATTTTGTCTGCAATAATGAACGTTTCGTGACAATAAGTATCACCTGTCAGGGAAACAATGAATCATGTCGACACGTTCATTATTAATTTATTATTAGATTAAAACCAATATTTTTAGCTTTTCCACTTTTTTATTTGACCAGCGACCGGGTTTCGTCGTTACCGACATCACCAGTCTGATGATGTCGGTAACGACGAAACCCGGTCGCTGGTCAAATAAAAAAGTGGAAAAGCTAAAAACATTGGTTTTAATCTAATAATAAATTAAAAATGCAATTCCATCACAAAGTGTCAGTGGATAATATAAATCTATTAAAACGTTCATTATTGTAGACCAAATACACATCAAAATATTTTTTTTTGAACTGGGCTCAAGTAACACATCAAAGTTAAAGTAGCCCCGTTCTACGGTACCTAATTGTTTTAAACCAACAGATGCCACCTTTAATTAGTTTATTTGCTCAATTTTTTCTTCGTATTTAGTCGGATTTATTGATTTGATATTTAACTTACTAACTAACTAACCATCACGCCGCTTTCCGCAGGGATAGACAGAGAGAATAGAGGGCCTCACCATTTTGTGTTAACATTCAACGCATCTTCTACATTCGTTCATCTCCTCATGCACTTCTTCTCAACCATATCCGCTCCCTTTGTAAAGCATATGAAGTTCACAAACATGCCTTCGCGCTCTTCTGTCTGCCGCCAACTCCTTTGCATCTCCCAAGTCTGGTCCTCGTCCCGAAATTCAGACAAGAACTGCCGGCGAATGAGCCAGGAAAGTAAAACAAATTTATGAGGCAAATGTGGTTGGTAATAGAAGCAGAGGAAGGCCAAAAAAACTTGGCATGATCAAGTGTTTCAAATACTTGAAAGTGGTCAGGTCAGGAGATGTAGCAATCGGCGGGTATGTATAAGGATATGCATGAATGTGAAAGAGGCGAAAATTGTTTGCAGAAACAGATTGGTGTGGGGTTCTATTCTCTTTTCCTACCACTGCGGGGAACAGACGTAATGGTTAGTCATTTAGTTTTTTTTTCTGTTAATTTCCAACCATCGCAATACTTGCAAATAATTCGTTCTTATAATTACAGTATGGGCGTCTATATTAAAAGTGTTGATTTCACCTGCAAAATTATTGAAAAAAACGTAATGACTTATGATTTACGACTACCATCAAACTGATACTTGATTCAGTACATCTACGTAAATACTCTAGGTGTATATTTGTTAAAATTACATAATTAAATGCCGTTTCTAACTTAGAGGTATGTGTAGGTGTAATTGTCGTTGGAGCTAAATAAAAGTAACCGAGTATAATTATTTGTTTCCAACATATCGCTCACTCCTTTCAAGAACGTCATAAATCAAAAAACTTGATTTTTCAGGAGAATGTTTTTAAAGGTATAAAATATAATAAAATGTATTAAAAATTTAAATCAAGCCACTTATTAAACTTTTTACTGTGCAACAGATCTTTTTAGGTAAACCCTGAAGGTTTTTTCTCCATTTGAAAAATATTTAGTATATTAAAAAAAATAATAAAACAATACCTTTTCATCAAAATGCAAAAACAACACTTTCTGCTCTGTAGCGGGTAAATATAACGTTAAAAATATGCCCCTTTTGCTGGGATATAGTACATTTTCTGGCCATTCCGAAACATGCACAACTGAAAATTGACGATTTTTGATTTATGTCGTTCTTGAAAGGAGTGAGCGATATGTATAAGTGATCACCTAACCAGCGTATCTAAAAGAACCGTATATTCTGGGAATCTAACCCGAGACCTCCTGCACGATAGCCAAATGTGATAACCACTACACTATGGAGCCGGACATTTTTTTCTTCTGTATTTTGTATATTAAAAATTAAAAGCATTGTTAACTTTGTGGTGTGGTAATATTACACTCTCCTTATCATTCATCGTTTACTTTATGTAATACCACTTTAATAAACACTAATTCGTGACCACTAATTTCGGAATATTCATTTCATCATCAGGTCATTCAAATAAAATTATTACGGTCTGACGTTTCGCTCACTCCTTTCAAGAACGTCATAAATCAAAAAACTTGAATTTTCAGGAGAACGATTTTAAAGTTTAAAAATATAAAACAATGTATTAAAAATAAATATCAAGCCACTTATTGAACTTTTTACTGTACGACAGATCTTTTTTATGTAAAACCTGAAGGGTTTTTCTCCATTTGAAAAATATTTTGTATATTAAAAAAAATAATTAAACAATACCTTTTCTTCATGCAAAATGCAAAAACAACACTTTCTGCCCTGTAGCGGGTAAATATTAAGTTAAAAATATGCCTCTTTTGCTGGAATATGGTACATTTTCTGGGCATTAAAAACATGCACAACATAAAATTGGCAATTTTTAATTTATGACGTTCTTGAAAGGAGTGAGCGATTTGTACAAAAATAAAACATTGAAACTGAAACAAAGAATTAGTACTTATTAAAGTGGTATTACACAGAGTAAACGATGAATGATAAAGATTGTTTTTTTTTTCTATTCCCTATCTCAAATTTACACTCTTATTACTGACCATTAAAACTAATATTATTAGAAAATAGGGCGCGAAAAAAGGTTCGTTAATATTTCACAGGATCTGAATATTTTTCTATGCATTTACAAAAAATAAAATCTTTTTCAGTTTAAAACTTACTATCTAAACTATCCATGGAAAAATTATTTCTTTTGGCTCCAAAAACTCCGCCTCT